>NW_024498573.1:1699133-1928794 GCF_017590055.1 Onychostruthus taczanowskii
CAGGCTCGGCCCCCGCGCCCCCCGCCCCGCCCCGAGCCCGGCACGGCCCGGGAGGCGGCACCGGAGCCGGAGAGTGGCGCTGAGGGGACGCGGGGGACGCTGGCATCCTGCCGATGTTCCCTGCCAGCAGCTCCCTGCTCTCCGCTCCTCACACCCGTCCCGCAGCCAGGCCCCAGCCGGGCTGCCCCGGCAGCCCAGCTCAGTTTTCCGTGAGTCCATGTGCACAGGGTGATGCTCGCGGAGCGGAGCGGGCTGGGTCCTGCCTGCCCCGTGCAGCAGCAAAGGCGTTTCCAGCTTTCGCTCGGACTTGCTGCCCTGGGCAAAACAAGGTGCCTGACAGCGAGCGGTTTGTGCCAAGGGCATCCCACGGGAGCCCGCTGCTACTCGGATTACAAAGGATAGCAAAGGCTGAGCAAAAACTCTCGAACAGGTTGGACGTGTAATTACAGACCCAGAGCCTGCTGCAGCCCAGGGCTGGCTCCTCACCAAGGGACAGAATTTTGTTTGAGAATACATCACTTAGTCTCCAGGAAACACAGCACAAGCACAGGCCCCTTCCTTTCCCCAGCCAGGAGCCACTTCAGACTTTCTGCATGGGGAGCACGTACAACCCTGAACCTCAAGGGTGAATATTTGGGATGGGCACAGACAAAAATTACCCGTGCTCAGGTCCCCCTCACAATGGGCAGGATCCCACCGGGATGGGGAGAGGACGATCCCAAGCAGCTCAAAACACAGCACACAAATATCTTTGCAGCACATCTCAGGTTTTAACAAGCTCTTACTTAACAAGCCTGATTTCCCCAGGGCTGTGGGTGACAAATCTGCTGTGCACAGGGCTCCCAGGCAGGTCAGCACTGCTCCCAGTCCCCGCCCTGCTCGCAGGAGTTCTGGATATTTTATCATGCCATAAGCAAAATGCTCTGCCCCGAGCTCTGAGGCCTTTCTGCACATGGTGCTTTGAGAACTCCCAACTCTCACTGCTCCTGCAGAGAAAAACCAGCAGAGCCAGAAATTGCCTAATGGCAGCAGCAGGATTTCCTGGGCTGGGGTGCGTTTTAGCAGGATGAGGAAAAGCCCCTGCGATGGGCCATCACCCCTGCAGCAGGCTGGCTTTGCCGGCAGATCTTTAGCACGGAAATATTGATCTCACCCCCATAAAGATTATTTGTAAAGGGTCTTTTGCAAATGCTTTTTATTGCAGGGAGAAGTGCCCGGGGGCATCCAGAGCTCTGGGAGAACAGGGCCCACCCACACAGCACCAAGTGGCACGGCAAAAGCAGGAATGGAGGCTCAGCTATTTTTGCAGAGAATGAAATTTGTTACAAACACGCCCTCACAGAGAAAGCCTCGCCTTTTCTCCCTCAAATCCCTGAAATCACAGCCTGCCTGTGGCTACCACGGTGTGAAGGCACCCTGTAAATTAACCCACCCTTAACTGCAGTGCTGCACAACCCCCTGGGTTGCTGCAGCACAGCACACACAGGCAGCAGAGCCGAGCAAAGATAAACCCACAGATCCAGATTTCAGCTGTTGGCAGAGCTGATCCAGCCACCACCAGGGGCTGGCAGAAAACATTTTTCTCCACAGTCATCCAGGAGCAGACACAGCAGAAGGTGTGGAAATGCCTGGGCAGGTAATCAGTGCAGGAATCGCTGACACCAACCCTGTGTGTGTGCGTTTCTGGGAGTCCTCCTCAAGCATTGTTAATAAAATGTTCAGCCACATGCTGCTGTGGCCCTTTCACAGACAATGGGACCAGGAAAAGCCAGAAACCTTCCCATGTGCAGCCCCAGCTGGCTGGAGTTGGAATGAACAGCAGTTTGGGGCAGGGAAAAGGCAAGAGAAGTCACTGCAATTCTTCTGTTTTATTAGCAAATGGACAGAATCTGGACAGCTAAAGGAAATCAGACCTTTCCAACAGCAACGCTGCAAATGTTGTCAATTTCTTACACTGCTCTCACACATCTGTCTTTCATACAGCCAGAACCTTTGGGTAAACAAAGAGCACAGAAACACACAAAAATTACAATATATACACGTTTTGCCCCCACCTCAATGGCCTTGGATTTTTGGACATTAGCAACGCTTTGTTCGTTTGACTTTACAAATAATACCAAAGCACCTCACGTTTTAAAATAAAAAAATACTACAATATTCACAATATAAACCTTAAATACTCTTTTTTTTTTTTAATTAAGGTACTGCTAGGAGCTATTGAGTGATCACAGCTCTTCCAACAGAAGCTCTGCTGCTTGAAGCACTGGGAAATTCAGGTTCACAAAGCAACATCCATTTCATTCTGCACTGCTCCTGCTCAGAGTTCAGATCTTGCCATGCTCATGACAGTGCCACTGGAGACTTGTCCAGGTGTGGAAATGACTAAAAGGTACATGACACTTCCTCTCCTCTGCTATTCCTGCCCTGTTCATGTATTCCTGTGTTTTATTGAACAGTCACTGGGTAAAGTGACTGCAGAGGAGCAGCTCGTGGGTCAGGGCCCTCCCTGCAGGAGTTACAGAAACAGGGCAGAAAAAGCAGCAAAAACCAAGGAGAAATTCACCCCACCCTTCCACAATCTCATCCAGGACAAAAAAAAACCATCATTAAGTGTGCTTGAAAGGCAAGAGAATCAAATTTTACCTGGGAAATCTGGATTCTGTGATGGAATCCAGGTTTGGTTATTTCATTTTCACTTCACCTTTCGAAGGAAGCAGAAACTGGGACAAACAACAGCTACAGGATTTATCTCTTTGGTAACATCTGTGAAAGTCTCTCAGCACTGCCTCCATTTCACAGGAATCATAAAACCTGACAGGATCCTGTAGAAGTTTTGCAGGTTTCACTGGGAGAAGAACTTGCCCCAAATTAAAGAGGGCCTCTGTGAGGGTGGGAAAGCCTGCAGAGGAGCTGGATCCCTCAGAGTCCTGCTGCAGCCACCCTGCAGTGCCTCAGTCAGAGCCCAGACACACAAGCTGATAAATCCTCTCTCAGTACAGACAGAAGGTCTGGAGTGCATTTTAGGGAATTTCCTTAAGGCAGAAGTGGGTGAACATTGGCTGAGGAGACAGGCAGAGTTGGCAAACCCAAGTTGGACTGAGTGGCTGTAACACTTTTTTTACAGTCCAGTGGCTCCATGGGTGAGTTTAAAGAGGATTTGGATCCCATCCTTCCTGGTCACACCCAGCTGCAGCCTCTCTGTGACAGAAAACTGTCTGTAGTGTAAAATGCCTGTGCTTCTGTTTGGCTCCTCACAACTAAAGTTTCACTTTCAAAGTTGGTTTCCAGCTTCCCCCCACTGTTCCTTCCAGCTGAGGACATGGGCTCCTTACTTTTGAGGAAGAACAGCCAGATTTGTAGTGTAACATTTCATGTTTTACCATTCTTCTCTAGAGAAACAGCGTACCCTGGTGACCTGCTCAGCACAATGGATAGGAAGTCCTGTTTATCTGTGAAACTTCCAAAAACATGGTAATAATACAAGACACTGAACAAGAGGTTTGCCCATGAGCTAAAACTGCCAGAAGTGCTGTTTCAGGGCTGAAATCTCCAGTACCTCCCTCAGAACCTACTGCACAGAGGCAGAAACCACACTCCAAAAAGGATCCATTACAGAGTCACACCACAGCTGCCACTAAAAAAGGTTGCATGGAGCAGGTTAGAAATGTGCAGATTCCTTAAATTTCTGGGATGCCAACCCACTAACTGCACACAGTCTCCCCAGGTGAAAGACTGGCAGTACTAAAGGCTGTGACAATTCTGAAGTCCACTACAAAAGGGTTTTTCAGCTGAAGCCTCCAAATGAATGGGAGAAGAATAATTTTTTTCCAAACCAGGGATGGCATCCACTCTAAGTAAAGCACTTTTGGAAGTGCATTTGGCAGGTTATGGAACCAATTCCAGAAAGTAAAAAAGAAGGAATGAACAAATCAGTAAGAAACAAGCTGAAAACCAACTATTCCTGGTTTTCTGGCTTAACTGTTCTTCTGTCATTTGACTGCTTGCTGCTCTGCAAAGGGTTAAATTCTGATCCTCCTCAGTGACTGCATCCTTTCAGCTGAGATAAATGAACTCCCAGGCAATAGGGCCAGTGGGAAATACATATGTGCTGTGACAACAACATGCCTCCAACCAGGAGGACAGCTCGAGGTCAGCTTTCACTTCCTCAGCCTTCTGCTTCTCTTGCTTTCTTGTCACTGCTGCTAAAATTGGTTCAAGGGCACTTGATACTTTGGAGCAAAGAAGATTTTTCTCCTTGCATCAAAACCGAAAAGGTTTCATATTTACTAGGATCATTGAAAGTAGAATCAGAATGTGGATTGGAAGTTGGTGTAATCTGAGGATCTTTACCAGAGACCTGAGAAAACAGAACAGTCCAGATTTCCTGCTTAAGGGCACAGCTCCATTTTGCCAGCAGCTGCAACAAAGAGCACATAGTTTATCATGCTTGAAAGCTGCACAAATACCCACCAGGGAAGAGAAATTACTCTCCTCTAAAACATACATTTGGGTTGGAGATTAAGAGATGTGAGGACAGTTTTCTGGCTCCACCACAAATCACTGCTCCCTGTTTTACCTTTGGGAACAAAGAGTCAAGCTGGAATTTTACCTGGAGAAGGAATATTACCATTAGTCTGACCTAACTGAATTCTTTTTAAACCCTCATCTCTATTCAACTCTAGTACAACAGAGATTCCATGAATTCCAAATTGTTTTCCTGAAGCAAGTAAGAAAAAGCTGCCTCTAAATGTTATTTCAAGTGATCATCTTCACCCCATCCGAAGGGTGTGGGGACAAGGGAAGACATCAAAACCAGGTGATAATAATACTCATCCCTCTGGACTTTTCCCAGTGCTTTGCACATGAAAAGCCTCACCACATCCCTGTGAGGTAGGTCAGTATTATTACAGTCCCTTAGTACAGCTGTGGAAAGTGAGGCAGAGAAGTTCCTTTCCTGGAGGCCACTGCAGGAGTCTCCCTCAGAGATGGAACAGGGAGACAAGAAGAGAATTTCCCTTTCTCTCCACATCTCCCCTCTTCCCCACACAAACCACCCGGAAATAAGCAGACAAGGAGCCTACAGTACCCCAAATTTCTAACAGCAGGACTGCAGGGCTCCAAGGAGGATCATCAAACACGCGAGTACCTCAGAACGAACGGCGACGCGCCCGAAGCCATCCCACGGCGCAACCCCAGCTCAATAAATAAGCAAACGCACGCAGCCGTGACTGTCCCCAGCCCAGCGAGGTCCCAGGTGGAGCAGCCGAAGCCGCGTCACTCCTGTGCCTCCACGGCCACGCCGACCAGCGCGTGCCTGATGGTGCGGCCGTGCAGCTTGTAGCCGTCCTGCGTGACCAGCGCCACCGTGCCCGGCTGCATGCCCTCGGCCGGCACGTGGCAGATGATCTCGTGGTCGTAGGGGTCGTACCTGCCACCCACGGGGTTCATCTTCTGCAGGCCGTGCTTGGCAAAGACGCTCTGAAGCTTGGCCTCGATGAGGGAGAGGCCCTCGTAGATCTTCTTCAGGGTGGGGTTGGGATCGCTGGGCTCCTCCGCGTGGCCCGCCGCGCTCTCGGCTGTCTTCTCCAGGATGTCTGCCACCTCCACCAGGTCCCTGCAGAAACTCTGGATGCCTGCAGGAAGGACATGAAGGACAGCTTCCAGGACCAAGGACAGACAAAGTCACAGTGGTTTGAAGGCGCCTTTAAAGCCGCTCATTGATTTGGAGTTAATTTAGCAAGACCAGGAGGTGGCTTCCGATTGCTGGAACCAAAGCTTCAGCATTAAAAGTAATCTAAAGACTCCCCAAACCAAGGTATATGCAGGAAATGCACATCCATACCATGACCATGTATATATTTGGTATTCCTGACAAAGCAGAGCATTAATGTCTCACTCTAAACAGTTTTTTGCAACTCAGATTTGTCATTTGTCATCACTCTGCTCCACACCCCCTGCTCCAGTCCCACTGACATAATTTTGTCACACAAATGCCCATTCCACAGGGAACAAACACAATGGTGGGAAGCAAAAACAGTGCATGGCTATTCAGAAGTACAAAATCCCCAATTTATTCATAGCTTAAAACCATTGTGGAAGGACTGGACCAAAATGGTTCTTCAGTTGGTCACGAAAAACCAGGCAGGTTTTGTCATTCACAAATAATGACAAAAGGGTTAGACTGGCTGCATTTCTAGCAGTGGTTTCTTGCACAGCTCAGAAATTCCAGGAAAAGCTGCCTCCCTCAGTTACATAAATGTCATAACTCTCTGACTGGAATGACACATTAGGGAAACAGAGAAAATGAGGCAATAGTCAGGTGCTGTCTGCAGCTGTACATGTGAACAAAGGGAGAGGAAGGAGATGCAGCAAAGCAGCAGACAGAAGCCCAGCAATTACCACTCATTTCATGGAATCAGAGTCATTCAGGCTGCTCAAGACCTTGAAGATCATCAAGTCAGCACTGCCAAGGCCACCACTAAACCGTGTCACAGTCTTTCCAACACCTCCAGGGATGGTGTCCCCACCTCCTCCCTGGGCAGCCAGTGCTTGGCAACACTCTCAGTGAAGAAATGTCTCCTAAAATCTAATCTAAACCTCCCCTGGCACAACCTGAGCCTGCTTCCTTTTGTCTTACCTCTCATCAATTGGGAAAAGAGACTAACCCCACCTTCCTATGATCTCCTGTCAGATTTTCCTCTTATCTACAGATCTCCAAGTCTCACTCTGTGAGCAATTTCTAATAAAGAACTTATTTTTTCTTCATGCTACATATCAAATCCCAAAAGCTCAAAAAACCCTCTCAAAATCAATCATCCTGTTGTTGATTATCACCAAACTCAGCAGCCATTTTACAGCACCATGTGTGGAAGGTAAGAAAATATAGCAGCTCTAATTTCAAGGCTGCTAGAATTAGCTAACAATAAACCTCTTGAGATCCATGCATTATGGAGAAAAACAGTTTTTCATTCTCAGAGATGGTTCTGGCACAGTGCAATGCCTGAACAGCACTTTCTTCCCCCTTCACCTGCTTCTGCTGCCAAAGCTACAAATCCAGCTCGTTTCATTGATGCTAAAATATTTCTTTTAGAGGTTTTAAACATCTAATCTAGAGATTGACAACTACTGCCCCAGGCTGCATCTACCTCCAATGAAGTGAAGCAGAGGAGGCTGTTAATATAGTAAAGGAGATCACAACCTGATGACACAGCTGAGTATAAAATACACCCTGCCAGAGCCAATCCTCAGCACACAGCAGAGCCTGCATTTTTAACCAAGTCAGCAGAACTAAACTCAGCTGCACTGGGACTATTTAAAAAAAAAAAAGTCGCAATTCTGTGATTCTGTGGGTAAACCTGATAGGACAGGACACAGCTGGACAGAAGAGAAAAAAACAGTGATTAAGCCCAAATATCAAGAGTCCAGGCCAAACATCACAGCAAGCTTTGAAATAAACGAGGGAGGGCAGGACAGGGGGACAGAAAAGCTGCTGATCAGCATTTTCTGCTTGGGCAGGCAGGCCAGTGCAGTAAACACAGCCCTTCTGCTTACCAAAGAGTTTGGCATCTTCCACAAACTTCTGCGTTCTCCTCCGGACGTTCTCGGAATCTGCCAAAGCTCTCCGGTATCGCTCCTGTAACCACAGAGGGGACACATCAAACCTGCAGGAAAAACCTCTCCTGACACTGCAAACCCCTCAGAAATGCTTTATAAAGAGAAGCTGGTGCTGGGCTTTGCATTTTCATACAAAGTCCTTCTACTGATTAACCAAAAACTGCAACGCTTTCACAAGACCCAAGGAAGACCAAAAATATTCTGGGCACTGAATGGCTGAATTCAGCTGAACAGCCACTGCCAGGCTGCTGCTGAGATCCTCCTCTCTGTGACAGCTGATTTCTCACTCAGAGCAGAATTCTCAGGGTGATTATCTCCAGAACAGCACAGTGCTGTGGTATTTAATCCTCCCTCAGTCACGTGTGTTTCTTCAATATAGAACCTGATTTCCATCACACACGGGCACTTAAAAGGGCTTCCCTTCTTGGATAATCTGGATCCAGTGTGACACAAAGCTGTTAAGGAGTGTCCAAAGGAGGGGCATGAGGATGGGGAAGGGTCTGGAGAGGCCATGGAGGAGCAGCTGAGGGCACTGGGATTGTGCAGCTGGAGGAGGCTGAGGGGAGACTCCTCGGGCTCTGCAGCTCCTCCCGAGGGACAGCTCGGATCTCTGGGACAGGGACAGGACACAGGAAGGGCTGGAGCTGGGCCAGGCTGGGTCAGGGTGGATTTTGGGAAAGGTTCTTCCCCCAGAGGGTGCTGGGCACTGCCCAGGCTCCCCAGGGATGGGCACAGCCTGAGGCTGCCAGAGCTCCAGGAGGGTTTGGACAGCGCTCCAGGGATGCCAGGGTGGGATTTTGGGGGATCTGTGCAGGTCAGGAGCTGGGCTGGATGATCCTGTGGGAACTCAGGATATTCCATGATTCTATGCCAACATATGACACTAATCAGCACGAAGCTACTGCCACAAGGCTGTGAAAGAAGTGTCCAGCTCCAACACACAGCTTTTCCTGCCAGGAGCACACCATCAGTGCCCTGCTGCTGGCACTGCTGACAGATGGTGTTTTGGGGAAGGCAGGGTGGAATTTCACCCTCTCACACTCAGGGCACAGCTGCTCTGGAGCTCTGTGTGTGTGTGTCACAGCACTGAGGGAAAAATCCAGGGCTGAAAACCAGACCAAGCCAAGGGGACTGAAGCAAAGGCATCCAGCACACTCACAGTTAAATCCCGGACTTGCTCTTCCAATTTGATGGCTTTGTGCTCCAAGGCACAGTCAGAGAGGGGGTGCTTGGGCTCCTCACTGGGGTCCTCTGGGCCACACTCATCTCCTGTACTTCTCTGCTGAGCTGCAGTGCTGAAAGCACAGGGGCACCCCCTGAAATACAAACTAGGGACAAAGAAACAAAGTTGAGTAACTTCAGGGTCAATGAGAATTCAAGATTAGTGTCAGTATTAAAAGCAGGCTCTCTTAAGAGAGGTACACAGGATTCTACACATAATTTTAGTTCTTTTCAGAAAACACAATCGGCAAAGAAACACAAAGAGGTGTTTTTAAATTCTTTTATTTTAGAGTAGCATGGCACTCAGAGGCTTTACTCCACTTCTTTGGCATACCTTGGAAAGAGTCAAATTTTCACAGAAACACAGAATAAATGAGTTGGAAAACACCTTCAAGACCATCAAGTCCAACCTGTACCCAATCCCCACCTTGTCACCAGCCCAGAGCCCTGAGTGCCACATCCAGTCATTCCTTGGACACTTCCAGCACCTCCCTGTCTCTTCCAACATAAATAATTCTGTGATTTCCTGACTGTGTTTCATTCTCCCTCCTACTGTACTTGCTTTTACAAAACAACCTGGACAGGGCTCATTCCTGCCAGCGTGAGCCTCAGCTCCACCTCCCTCTCACACCTCACACCAGGAAGAATCTGCAGAACAAAAGAGAATTTACTTCCAAACCAGCTCCATCCAGGAAACATTTCAGTACACACCTAACAAGGAAGGGTGTATTCTCCTTTTTTGGGAGTACCTGGGCTCTTCCTCTGAGCAAAGCTTTCAACATCCCCATCATGCAATGTTTTATATCCCCTCTGTGTAATATTTTCCATACATTAAGTGCACATCTACCCCGTGACAGGCAGCACAGCCCAGAAATCTCCGTGCTGGCACCAACTCCCCTCCCTGTGCTTTTACAGAACAATTCCACTCTGCACAAAGATGCTAATTTAGACCCCAGAATCGATTCAGCTGAGTTCACATTACCAGGCCTGCACCATGAAGCATTCTTCCTCTTTAGCAAGGCTGCACTGCTCAGGTTCAATGTCACACAAGTGCACAGAATTTGTCCTGGGGTCTATCATGAAGCCTCACTGCTGTTCAGCTGTTTTGCCCCCTTTATTCCAGTACTGGAGCTGAGCAGAATTCAATCTCAAGGAGTTAAAATAACCCTATAAAACAAGAGGACTTTCCTCTCAGTGTCCCTGAACAGGTCTGCTGACAGATCAGATCAGTGCAAGTGCCAGTACCAAAGAGAAGCCAAATATGTGAGATGTGGGGCAGGGAGGAGGTGTCCCTGAGGGTTTAGACTGGCTCAACCCTCAAAGCCCACCTCGAGAGATCTGTATCTGCCCAAAGACCACCAGGCATCTCCTCCCACCCGTGTTTAACAGCCCAGATGTTTCCTCATTTAAATCCTTAATGGCAGGGTGCTAAATGTCCCACGGCACTAATGACAAACTTCCTCTCCCCACCCGAGGACATTTGCATGTACAGTTTTTATTAAGTGGGTGCTTAAAACATCATCTGTATGTCAAACCACTCCTTTTCAACAAATTATGTGCCAAATACAAACCTCAAAGTGCCTTCTCTACTTACACTTGCTCTAAAGGAGGATTTTCCTCAGACTAATCTTTAAAGAACTGTCTGGTTTCCAGGAATGCCAATACAGGAAAAAAAACCCCACATTTCATCCTTGGCTGCTGTTTGGGACACAAGACCCCATCCTGAATAATTTTTAAGATTCCTGTCACGCTCATTTTATTGACTGATTAACAGCACTTTATCAAAGTTAGAGAAAGTAGATTAAACTAGAGGGCAGGACAGAGCAGAACCTCTTCACCAAGCCTTTAAAAATCAATCTGAGGCTTTCTTTGCACATAAAAACGTCCATGGGAAGCACCAGCTACAAGCTTTATCCTTTATCATCTCACATTTCATTTCAAAGAGCTGCAGGGATGGAAATCAACCATGCTACAGACGAACCAAAGAACCTGAAACGCGGCTGAGAAATCGCGCTGGGCCCCTCAGAGGTGAAACTCCTGTGTTTTAAAAATAGGCTGTGCAGCTCAGTTAACTCCTCTGCCCCCAAGATGCCAAAGCTGGAGAGGTTTTTCTCTCTGTCGGTGGTTACTGGCAGGGATGGGTGTGTTCTGCGTGGGAGAGGGGCATGGAGGAGCCGGTCCCAGCTGCCTACGTGGAGCAGGGAGCTGCCTGCATGGACTCCTCTCTGCAGCCTCTGAACCCAAATCCCAAATCCCAGAGCGCTCCCCCGTGCAGGGACATGCCCTGGCAGCCACATGCTGCCAGGAAAAGTTATGGCCAAGAAATCCCAGCCTGACTCCAAAGGGAATTCTTCAGGTCTGTTACGCGGGGTTGAATTTACTCAATTTACTCCTTGCTGCAGGATGAAAGGAATTCTCCCCAACAAGTGGCAGGAGCTATTTACAGACTGTCCACTGACTGGGCTCCATCTTCTAGAGGCTGGTTTGATCACAGCTATCCTAAAAATAGGCATGGATCCCACGGGAGGAAGCTGACACATCCTGAAGCGACAGACACGTGTGTGCAGGGGGTTACACAAGTTGGTGTTACAGAAAGATTTACAAAGCGATGTCACAGAAAGCCAAAGAGATAGAAAGAGCAGAGAAGTTGACTGCAGCCATATGGCTTAAGCCAATTGCCCTTCAAGATTAATATTTCAGGGATGAGAGAGGGTTTCTGGTCAGAGCTATGGTATCGTCACCTCTTTCTGGAGCACCCGAGCATTCCGGAGTGACAATCAGCTCTCTCCAACGCAAGGAGAGCGAGCACTCCTGGAACACTCCCTCCTCCTCCCAAATCAGCATGACAAAGCTCTCGAGTGCTGGAGAACATCTGCACTGGTTTTCAGCTCTGCTGAGCCTGCTTTGGAAGGAAATCTAATTACTGGCCATTCCTTCGCGCTGTTTCAGCAGAGAGTGACTGCAGAGATAACGCAGGGACTGTCCCGCTCGGGGGTGGCCTCACCTCCAGAACTGGGGCAGGTTTGGGTGCCAGGATGTGAGAAACACCTAAAGCTCTTAGAGTGTCCAGAGGAGGGACACGCAGGTGGTGAAAGATTCATCGCACATTTTTCAGTGGGGCGAAGCAGTTTTCACCCACATAAGGGGGAGAATTTCCTGACATGCATCTGCATTTAGTCCCAAACACAGCTGCCTTTATTATGTGCTGCAGATTTATTATATTTTAATAGTCTTTTAGTGGTGCTTCTCTTCTAGAAAAAAACAAACAAACAAACAAAACAAAACAGGCATTTTGGCTTTTTTCTTTTCACCTGCCCACACTTCGCTCAAATAACCAAAGCACCTTTATGGATTTCTCTTTTCTAAGCCATATTCCATTATGTAAAAAAAAAAAAAAAAAGCGTGAGTGCACACTGTCTAAATATTGACACAATTAAATGGATTCTCTTCCCGCGACCACCCAAAATACACTGATAGCACATGTGCCGCCTGACCACCAGAAACAAAGGAGGAGCACACTGAACGTGAATAATTAATGAATAAATTAATGAATAAATGTGATAGCACATGTGCCGCCTCACCACCAGAAACAAAACCGGAGGAGCACACTGAACGTGAATAATTAATGAATAAATTAATGAATAAATGGTTCAACCGGGCGAGACACAGAACCCACCCACAGTGGCAGGAAACCACCTCCCAACGTGACTTACCGAGCGCGGAAACGCTTTGCCTTAAAAACGAACAATAATTAAATTAAAAAAAAAATCACTTTTCTGGGAAAGCAGCTCGGTTATGGGGGGTTATTTCTGCTGCAGGGCGTTTTGCGGAGCGCAGAACGGCAGCGCGGGGTTTCGGGGCTGAGATGGGGACGATGGAGACCGGCGGGGTCTGGCTGTGGGTCCGGGTCGGGGTCCAGATCCGGGCCAGGGTCGTGGTTGGGGTTCGGGTCGGGGTCCAGATCCGGGCCAGGGTCGTGGTTGGGGTTCGGGTCGGGGTCCAGATCCGAGCCAGGGTCGTGGTTGGGGTCCGGGTCCGGGTGTGGATGACGATGGAGACCGGCGGGGTCTGGCTGTGGGTCCGGGTCGGGGTCCAGATCCGGGCCAGGGTCGTGGTTGGGGTCCGGGTCCGGGTGTGGATCCGCTCCCGTTCCCGCCTCCGGCGCGGCGCCCGCCCGGGCCCGGCCCCGCGGCGCTGCCACGTCTGTCCCCGACACCCCGCGGGTCCGGGCCACCCCTGTCCCCCCGGCCCGGCCCGGCCCGGCCCGGCCCGCCCCACGTACCTGCCTGTGCCGGCCTTGCCGGCCGCGGGCAGCAGGGCCCCGAGGCGGCGCAGGGAGCGGGCGGCCATGGCCCCGCACGGAGCGGCGGAGCAGGAGGCGGCGGTGCGCCCGCGTCACCGCGGAACTACAGCTCCCACACGGCCCTGCGAGCGGCGGGCGGGCCGGCGTGAGGGGCCGGGGGCGTGAGGGCAAGGCGGGGATGGGGCGGTGGAGGGCGGGCGGAGGGTGCTCCGCCTGCCGCCGCACACTCGGCTCTGGTGCCCCGGCACTCGGCTCCGGGCACAAGGGGCCGGGACCCGGGGTTTGGCTCCGGACACGGCTGCTGTCCCCCGAGACTCGGATCTGGCACCGGGCTCCGGGACTGGGACCCGGACAGAGCTCCGGTGTGCCAGGGATCAGACCTGGGCACGCAGTACCGGTTCCCCGGAGCTCAGCCCCGGTCACCGCTCCATCCCCCGGGACTCGGACCCGGCCCCGGCCCAATCTCCTGCTCCCGGCCGAGTTCGGCCCTGGACACCGGGTACACAGCTCCCGTCCCTGGGCTCGGCCATGGGCACACGGCTCTGTCCCCACGGGGCTCAGACCCGGACACAGCTCTGCTCACCCCGAGCCACACAGCTCCCACCGCTGGCTGGGCGGGTTGAAGGTGGTAATAGGACAGGTTTCACCTCTAGTTCAGGAAAGGACCGGAAGAGACTGCGAGTGTTCCTTACCCGTGGTGAATAAACATTAACCAAAGCCCAAAGCCTTGGCCAAAGTTGCCAACAACTGCGTGAAGGATGAGGGGGAATGGCTTCAAACTGCCAAGCAGAGAGTTAGACGGGATATTGGGAAGGAATTCTTCCCTGTGAGGATGCTGAGGCCATGGCACAGGGTGCCCACAAGAGGCTGTGGCTGTCCCATCCCTGAAGTGTCCAAGGCCAGGGTGGATGGAACCTAGAGGAACCTGGGATGGTGGAAGGTATCCCTGGCCCTTGGAACGAGATGAGCTTTAAGGTCCCTTCCAACCCAAACCAGTCTGGGATTCTCTGATGTGCTTTCAGGGAGCTGCTTGTCCCAACAGCTACTGCCACAGGTGTGCCGAGCCCAGCCCAGCCCCTTTCCCTGGGAGCAGGAGTGGCATTCCCACCCTGATCCCTCAGCCACAGGACCGGGCAGGCCAGTGCCAGTGTTTTTATTAAAAGCTGCTTACCTAGGTACTAACACAGGGCTGTGGAAGAGCGAGCTCCAGAGGTTAATTGTGGCAGTCCATAGCATGAGAGGGTGATGGCAACTCCCTTGTTCCCAGCATAAAAGCTGGAGCCTTTCCATTCCTGTCCCTTGTTTCTGCCTGTGCTGAATGGCCTTACTCTATTTCACTTTTCTGCTCCAATAGCCCTGCTGTTTTGGTTTTTTAATTTTTAGACTTCC
Source organism: Onychostruthus taczanowskii (assembly GCF_017590055.1). Lineage (NCBI taxonomy): Eukaryota > Metazoa > Chordata > Aves > Passeriformes > Passeridae > Onychostruthus > Onychostruthus taczanowskii. The sequence continues at coordinate 1,713,661 of NW_024498573.1, forward strand.
CTTCACTCCATTTTGATCACATGCCTTACCAACCTGTGTCTGAGTGCAGCAGCCCGAGTGTGAATGTGCTGTTGGCCAGGAGACAGCCCTGTCCCCTCCCCTGCTCCCCCCAAAAACCAGCATGGGACCAGGGCAGGAAGCTGGCCTGCCTCCATCCCCAGCCCTTTGCAGCTGTTTAGCAAAGCTAAAAGGTGCCCACTGTTAATTTGCTTTCCAGTGCTGACACTTGAACTTCCTTCATTCCAAGGGAAGGCAGCATGCCCTCACCCTTACTGCCTGGAGGACAAGAAGGAAATATTGGACAAAGGCACTTGGTTGAGGCACAGCAGGCTCGAGCCATGAGGAACCCTGAGGTGAGACCCTGCAGAGCTGGGAGCAGTGAGCAGGGTGAACAACTGGCATCTCCGAAGTGGCTGGTCCTGAGCAGCTCCTGAATCCCAAAACTGAGGGGGCCAAAACCCCAATGAGTCCATGGTTGCTTTGGTAGATGTTAGCCTGGACACACGCTGATCCCCAAAACTGGAGCACCTGCTGGGCAGTGCCAACTCCCAGCCTCAGGCTCTCCCTCCTTCTTTCTGCACCCAGAGTTTGTGTCAGACTCCTGGCTCTGAGGCAGGCTCCCCCAGAGCTGGGTTTCCCAGTAGTTTGTGACCCTGATCCACAAGGAACTCCCTTTCCCCACCCGCCTCCCCAGTCCCCTCCCGGCCCCTTCCCCTGGTTTTTAGTGGTGGTGGTGCAGCAGTGGTGGGGCTGGCAGAACAGCTCTTCCACCACGCCTTCCCAGCACCCTCCCAGTGTCTCAGAGAAAGGGGGCTGGCAGCTCCTCCGTGATCCCCAGTGTGTGTTCAGGGCTTGGCAGGCTGACTTAAGTCTGCTTCTTTTCCCATTCCTGCAGAGAAAGGAAGAAAAAAAAAAAAAAAGGGATGAGAAGACATCACTGGAAAAGGAACACTTTAAGGCATCCCTCCCAGCTGGGGGCTTTGGACCCAGCATCTTCCAAGCATTTCCATCACCCACCCAGCCCTGCACTTCCATGATTTCATGATTAAACAAGGGGCAAAGACTGAGATTTCCTGCGGGGCCAGGGAGGAGAGGGAGAGCTGAGCAGGACCTTGGCTTTCTGCAGCACGCTCCCCGTGTTGGCAGGGATGATGGAGGGGCTTCTCTTCCTCAGCTCTGCCGCACAGTTCACAGGGACCAAGTGCTCAGGGGGGCTCCCGTTTGGCTTGTTTGTAGTTTCCTGTGGAAAAGGGGGAGCAAGAAAAGCTCAGCAAACCCAGGAAGCATTGACAAACAGATTAAAAAAAAAAAAAAAAAGAAGCATGAACTGTAATGAGATAAAAGCTGAGGTGACCAAATTCAACTCACACACCTCTGTCCTCAAAGGAACAAAGCCACAGGGATGTCCCCTCTCCCCTGTCCTGCTCCCCACAATACCCCAACCACTGTTTCTTGCAGAAGTCGGAGCTCTGAGTGAAGAAGAAGAGATGCATACCCCATTTTCAGCCTTGCTGGTCACGGCCAGCCCCAGGGCCGGCCCTCCTGCCAGCGACTGCTTCAGCTGCTCCTTCACTTCGGTCAGCTTGAGCTCCAGATCGACCCGAGACTCCTCCTTCTGCCGGCAGCGCTCCTCCAGCACCGCCACCCGCTGCTCCAGCTCCTGCAGCCGCGGCCCTGCTCGCACAAGCACCCAGCTCAGCAGAATCCACCCATCCTCCTGCACGGGGACACTAGATGGGGCTGCCAGCCCGGCAGAGCGCTGCAGCCAGCCCAGCTCCCGGCCACGCTGTCCCCGTGGCCAGCCCGGTGTCGCCGTGCTCTGTGCCCGAGTGCCTGGCAGCGCTCGGATGGCCCCGACCTACCCGTGCTGCCCTTCATGGCTTCCCGCAGCTCCCGCTTCTCCTTCCGCAGCAACATCAGCTCGCTGCGGATCGATGCCTTTTCCTTCTCCAGCTTCTCCTTCTCCGTCAGGAATCGCCTGGCGTCCTCCTCGGCCCGGTTCTTGCCGTACCTGTACTGGTTGGCACCTGCAGGCACGGGGAGAGCCCATGAAGGGCTGCACCGACGGTACCCGCGGTCCAGCTGAGCCCACCCACATCCCTGTGGGGAACTGGCCAGGAGCCCTGGCGAGCTTTGTGGCCCGGGGACTCACTGGACGCGTGTCTCTTCACTTTGACTTGCGGGTCCACCCGCCGCGACTTCTCGCTGCAGGACGAGGCGTGGCGCTTCACCTGAGCAGCCCCCGGCCGGCCCGGCTCCTCCTCCGCCTGCTGGGAGGAGAGAGAGCGAGCTGAGACCCTGCAGGGCCATCTCCCAGCTGAGACACCTGCAGGGCCATCCCAGCCCGGCCACGGCTCCCTGGGACACTGTGGTGGGAGAGGATGAGCCACCAAGTTGTGCTCACCTGGACCTTCTCATAGGGGACATCATCGTACACCACCCGAGAGGAGTCCGCTCGCTGGTCCTGGGAGGAGCTGGCCCACCTGCAGAAGGAGGAGTGGTGTCTTCCTTTCCAGAACATCCTTGCCAGCCCCTCAGGGAGCCCCTCCAGCTCAGAGCGATTCCTGCATCTCATGACCCCACCCTACCACACCCTCCGTCAGCACTGATGAAACCCTTTCAGCTTCCCATCCTGTCCTAGGGAACAACCCCTGGGGCACTGACTGTCCCTGAGATCCCAGCCACAAACCACAGCCCAGCCTGTGCCCGTTCCAGGGACTCCACAGGGCCAAGGATCACCATGCCCACCCAGCACCCAGCCCCTGGCACAGCAGGAGCACAGCCTTACAGGTAGGAGTGTCTCACGGCCGTCACGATGTTGGCAATGGTCTCCACATCCACGTAGTCGTAGTGCAAGGCCTCTGGGGCTGTCTGGGAGCCTGTTTCCACCAACAGGAGACCCAGCCAGCGGCCCAGGTCTTCAGAGCAGCTTGCCTGGAGGAGAGAGGAAGAGTTGGGGTCACACCCAGCTCCCAGCCCCTCATCCTTGCTGCCTCCTGACAAAGCCCTGCTGTGCACAATCCCCCTCTGTGCACCAACTTCCCGCGCAGCTGCCCCATCTCACCCAAAAGGTGCCCTGAGCTTTCCAGGGGAGGGCAAAACAAGGCACTGCTTGCATGGGGTGTTGATCACCCCAAGGGCTGCTCCTCCAGCCTGGCAACCCCAAACTCAGACCCCCATCCCACCCTGCTCACCTCCAGCGCCGTCACCTCGTGCCCGTGGCGCAGGATGCGGAAGGCGAAGGGGTGCTTGGGGCCCAGCCCCGGGAGCACCTCGCAGCCGCGCAGGACGATGGCGTTCACGTGCGTGCGCAGGTCCGTGCGGTCCTTGTGGAAGTACAGCGTGTTGCCCTTGAGGCGACACCAGCGCTCCTTCCAGCACTGGTTCACCAGCACGCTGAGGTAGCCTGGGGGTGCCAGGGGAGGGAAGGGCATCAGCGCCTGCCTGGCTGTGCCTCAGGCAGGTTTTGACAGGACAGAGCTTACAGCGTGGCTTCCTGCTCATCCAGCCCTTCTGTGCCTCAGTTTCCCCCCCAGACAACCAGCTGGGCCCAGGGGAGATGCCAGCTTGATACCACAAAGTCCCCCCAAGCCTGTTTTTGGGGACATGGGTGACTCCTTGCCCACTCATCACTGGAATTTGCAGAGCCAGGCCTGGGCATCATCGTGGCAGTGTCACACCCCCTCAGTGAGCTCGTCCCCACCCCTGACCCCTGCAGCCACGCTGGGGGAAGAATGTCCCTCCCCACTGATCCCACTCCACTCCCAGCCCGCACGAACCGCAGCAGGGGATGTCCTCCTCGGTGGAGGAGGTCTGGGTGTCCTCGGGGCACGGCTTCTTCTTGGAGAAGCTGATGATCCTGGTGATTTTCTTCCCCGCTGCCCGGCTCATCGAGCCTTTGAGGTCAGCCAGGCCGCTCTTTTTGCCTTTCCCTGAAAGGACAGGGTAGCTGTGTGACCCAGGTGCTCTGGCATCCCACCTGGCTGCAGAGGATGCTGCCCAGCTGGGAGCCCTGGCAGGGTGGGCAGTGGGGACAGGGACTGTACCGTGCTCTCCGTGCTCCCTGCGGGTGGCTGGGGACCCAGTGTCACCCATGGCCGCACTGTCCGAGTCCGAGGTGTGCTTCTCCTGGGACAGTCTCTGTGGGAGAGCAGAATCCCATCAGCACCACCCCCAGGCCTCCATCCCCCTGCACAGCTCCTGTTCCCCTTCCCAGCTCTGCAGAACTGCTGTGAGAATGGGAAAGGCTCCTCGTGCAGCCCCAGGAATTCGGGGACCTCCAGCCCTGTGTTCCCCAGGTTTGTCCACAGCAGCCCCACATCCTCCATCCCCCTGCACAGGGCTGGGACTTCCAGCTCCTGTTCCCCTTCCCAGCTCTGCAGAACTGCTGTGAGAATGGGAAAGGCTCCTCGTGCAGCCCCAGGAATTCGGGGACCTCCAGCCCTGTGTTCCCCAGGTTTGTCCACAGCAGCCCCACACAACCCCAGAAACCGTCACCTTGTCCAGCTCCATCTTGCACGGCATCACTGGGGAGGTGGGGGCTTCCATCCCTCCTGCTGCTGGACTGCTGGCTTCCTTTATCACCTGCACAGACAGCCCCTGCTGTCACTTCAAAATGACCCAAGGGCCAGGGCTGCCCTCCCTGGCTCAGCTCCTTCAGTACCAGAGCCAGGCTGAACCAGAGGGACAGGTCCTGGTCCCCACAGCTCAGGGCAGCACACCCAGATCGGGACTGCTCACACCTTGGCCCCTTCAAAACTTCAACCAGTATTGTGGATTTTGTCAGGGATTTTGGAAATCTCAGAAGGGACAGACTTAGGTGCCAAGCCATCATCACCATGCCAGCACAGGACACCTCGTGACTCCCGTTTTAAGGTGTGGCATGCCCTGAGTGTGTAAAACCCCCCGTTCTCCCACATTTGGGGTGACAACTGCGTCGCTGGTGTGCTCAGAGGCTCCTTTCCCACCCGCCGCCCCTTCCCCGCAGCCCCCGCTTCCCGGCCCCGAACAAAGGCAGGAAAGGGCCCTGGGGAAGAGGAAGGGGAGAGCAAACATCCCCCCAGCCGGGGCTATCAGCGCTGGAGCCGCCCAGGCCCTGGGAAGCGGCCGATAAGAGACAGGAGCAAAGCCCCCTTCCCCTTCCAGCTGGGCAAGGCCGTTCCCAGGGCAGCCCCCTCCCCAGCTCGGGCAGGGAGGATGCCAAGGGGAGTCTGTGGATGCCCCTGGCAGAGCAGTGGTACCTTGAGCCACTCCTCAGCCTGCTCCTTGCTCTGCACTGCCAGCACCAGCGCCTCGGCCCCTGGCAGCGAGAACCGCAGCTCGTGCTTCTTGCGCCGCCCGTCCTTGGGGACATAAATGACGTTGCAGGTGGTCAGGGGCACCTCCACGTGTGGCTGCCGGTCCTTGGAGCTTTTGTAGCACTGAGGGAAGTGGAGAGAACTGCTCAGGGCTCAGCCAAACCTGCCTGGCTGGCTGCTGTGCTGGGGGGTCCTACAGGTGGCACAGGGTCTCAGGGTCCCTTGCTGGTGGCACAGATGGAAGTGGCCCAGGCTGTGCGACAGCCTGAAGGTGCCCTCTCACTCCATTGTGTCCCAAAAATAGGGGAGCCCTCTATTCCCTTGCAAGGTAAGTGAGGGCAGCTGCTGCTTGTGTGGCAGCCTTGGGGCAAGGGCTTTGTTTGAACGCTGGTTTTTTTCCTTCAGCTGGGGCTCAGCCACCCTCCTGACCCCCAGGAGGTGTCTGTGTCCCCCAGGGCAGGCTCACCAGCAGTTTGCCATCCCGGATGATGGTGAGCTGCTTGGCCCACTGCCCAAAGCGCTTCTTGCGCAAGAGGAAGGCGCAGATCCGGCAATCCTTCACCAGGTTCATGGAGGCCTCCTCCGAGGGCCACTGATGTGTCAGCTGCTGGCCCTTGCCCTCCTCCTCCTCCTCGTCGTAGGACTCGTATGAGCTGCTCATGGCATCCGAGTCATTGTCTGCAAGGAAGCAGGAGTCACCCTAAAAGATGCCATTCACCCTGCCAGGGTTCCCCATACCCAGCAGGCTCCAGACAGAGCTGGGTGCCAGGAAAGGTGGATTCCATGTCATCCTCTGGAAACAGCAGCGTTTGGCAGCAGCCACCTCCACTTCCCTTGGAATCCCAGCAGGATGCTCGTGGGCCGAGCGCCAGCCCCAGGTGCCTCTACCCAGAGCCCTGGGCTGGTTTATTTCTTTGCAAGGCTCACACTTTGAAATCCTGCTTCTCCAGCCTCAACCCCAGCAGCCCCCAGCCCACTGCTCAAGCCCCACTTCGGGCTGGACCTTGCAAAGCTCTCCCCTCCCTGTCGAGGACACCCAGGTACCTACAGGAACTTTTCTGCTCCCCGTTTATCCTGGTGACAGGGTAGCTGCTGTCTGCATCCTCGTAATAGCCATCCTCGATGGAGTTGGGGGGGCTGGAGCTGTCTGCAGGGGAAGCAGAGGGGGCTGGGGCTGGTACACCTGGTTTTCCCTCATGGATGCTCAGTGGGGCACAGCCAAGCACACCCTCCCAGGGCATCCCAGCACCGGTCCTCCCGTGGCTCTGATCTCTCCCCATCACCTCATTTCCAGTCTGGCTGGAGCAAAGAACTCCTTACAATACCAGGTGGGATGGAAGGGAGTGGGACAGGAGCACTGCTGGTGGGAGCAGCGACAATTCCTTCCCCAGGATGAGCTGTCCAGCCCACTGAGTTTGTCAGGCAGGTGAGGGATGCAGTGGGCAGCTCGTGGGGCTCCCCCCACCCTCCTGCTGGCCCGGCTGGAGCAGCACTCACTGCGGGAGGTGATGTACTCAGGGGCCTTGCCAGGGCCCAGGGGCAGCGCTTCCTCATAGTAATCCTCTGGAGGGGGAGTGGTGGGCAGAGGAGGAGCAGGATCCACAGGAACCTAGAGCAGAAACACCTCCAGCATGAGCAGGCAGCAGCAGGGCTGAGAGCCCCAGCAGGGCACAGGAAGGATCCCACCCTGGCCACTGTCACCTCCCCATGCAGACCTGGCTTGGGGACAGCCAGGCACTTACAGGTTTGGCTGTCTGGCTCCCTGCCAGCTCCAAGCCAACAGTGTCGCTGGTGTCCCCCTCCTCCTCCTGCATGTCCTGCAGGTCCCGCAGGTCACAGTCTGCATGGGATAAACAGAGGGTGAGGGGAGCAGGAAAGCAGAGCTGGACATCCCAGCTGTGCTCTGCAGGGATCCCCCTCCGTGGCACTTCCCTGGGAAGGTGCTGGGAGATGGGAATCACTGCTAAAAACAGCTGGAGCATGGGTTTCCTCATGGCTGCTGTGCTCTGCAGGGATCTCATTCCATGGCCCTTCCCTGGGAAGGTGCTGGGAGATGGGAATCACTGCTAAAAACAGCTGGAGCGTGGGTTCCCTCATGGCTGCTGTGCCCTGCAGGGATCCCCCTCCACGGCCCTTCCCTGGGAAGGTGCTGGGAGATGGGAATCACTGCTAAACACAGCTGGAGTGTGGATTCCCTCATGGCCAGCCCCAAACAGCTCCAAGGGAGCAGGAACAAGCACCCAGAGCGATGATGCCCACTCTGGACACAAGGATGTAGCTCTTTCAAAGGACCCCAGGACCAGCATGACCGCCGGGGCACCCCTCCAGCTCAGCCACACGTACCAAACTCCTCAAAGAGGGACTCCACGAAGCTGGTGCCGTTGCCCAGGGACGCTGTGTTGACGTACATGTAGTCCACATCCTTCCCTGGAATTGAGGGGGACGCTCTGAGCCTGGGGCAGGCACTGGCACCCCCCAACCCCAGGGAACAGAGCAGGCCCTGGGGATGGATGAACCCCCAGGGATGCCGTGGCTCCCCCAGGAGAGCGGGAACGGGGGCTCTGTGAAAGCCCAGGTGCACAGTGCCGGCCTTCCCACGGAAACCCCTGTGCTCAGCACAAACCCCGGCAGGAAGAGCTCTGGAAGCAGCGTTTCCGCAGGGAGCAGGGAGCAGCCCTCCCTCCTGGAGCACGGCTGACGCCAGCCCTGCTCCCGGGGCAGGGAGGAGCTCAGAAGGGAAAGCAGGGAGCAAAGTGCCCCGAGGGGGCTGAGCAGGTGCTGGGCTCATCCCTGCCCTGCAGCAGCTTTTCCCTGCACTGCTGGGGATACCCAGTGCCTTTGGGAACAGCCACTGGCCATCACAGGAGAGGGACACAGACCTGCAGGTGGCTGCAGCTTCTGCAGGATGGTGGAGACAGCCAGCTTCTTCTCCTGTGTGGTGGCACTCAGGTACTCGTGGTCCAGCAGCTTGAGCAGAACGCTGAGCTCTGGCAGGAGCTGGTCCAGCACTGAGGGGAGCAAGAAAAATCCAATCAGCCAGGGGGTGTTGGGATGCTGGGGTTAAGACAAAGCAAAATGGGCTGGAACTGCAGCAAACTTGGAGCTCTGGATGGGGTAGAAAGAAAGCTGCAGTTGATCCCAGGGCAGGGTCCCTCCTCTTGGCAGCCACCAAACACCCTCTCAGCACAGCTGGGGTGGCACACAGCTGGCTTTGGGTCTCCAGGGACAGAAACAGAGGCCAAGGGTCACCACAGAGGCAGCTCGGACGTGCTGACTGATGGGGATGGCTCCCAGGAGGGGACAGCGTGTGCCCCAGAGTGTGGGGACACCCTGGCTGGGCTGTGGCTGTCCCCACACTGCTCCTTGGCAGGGCAGGGAAGCAGCAAGGGCTGGCACAGGGTATTTCCCAGAGGAAGGGAAGGATTCTGAGCCTCTGATGGGATCCTCCTTCCTCATGTAAGGAACGTGGAGCCAAAAGCAGCACAATAAAAGTTTCAAAGGGTGAAGGGGAGCCCAGCAGGAGGGGCATGATGGGGAGCAGTGCCAGCCAAGATGAGCCCCTGGGCACAGAGACAACGTGCCAGCCCAAACTGCCACTGTCCCAGGACACAGGGCAGGATGTGGCTCACAAAGCTCTTCCTGCCTCTCTTCACTCTACCTCCACAGACCTCCTGCTTCCTCCTCCCTCCCCAGTGCCAAGCTGAGCTGCAGCCTCAGCCCTTCTGGCCACAGCCCCGGGCAGTGCCCATCTCCCAGGGCAGGACAAGCCAGGACAGCCCCAGGCAGCAGGAGAAGCCTCAGCACTGCTCCAGGAGGAACAGAGAGACCCCTCAGACCCTGGGGAAGGAGAAGGCAACCACAGGGAATGGGATTCATGCTCCTGGAGCTGGAATGACACCCCACAGCCAACACACAGCAACGGGACAGGTCCTGCCCGTGCTCAGCTCAGCCCCTGCCAGCACACACCTCCCACGGTGGGACCTACTGAGCCCTGGGGTGGGGTGAGCACCCAGCTCCCAGGGCCCCTCTGCACAGGCAGGCAGGGAGGGAAGAGAGGAGAATCCTCCCCGGGATGTTGCAGAGTGCTGCACAGGAGGGATGGGATCAGGTCCTGCTGGTGATCTCCAGGAAGGTGAGACATCCTCCCTGCAGGGCTTGGCAGGGCAGGGGACAGCAAGGGACCAGCTGGGACCAAAAGCCACATTTCCCCTGCAAACATCTCGGGAGTCATCCACCCTCCTGCTGCTCCAGCTCAGCCACAGCTCCCACAAGGGGATGGGGACTGTGCAGGCTGCTCCCTGCACTGGCATTCCACAGCTCACCAAACCCCAGCCCGTGGGGTCAGCAGCATCCCCAGCACTCCCAGGACACCCCAAACCCCATGCCATGGTGTCAGCAGCATCTCCCCCACTCTGAGATCACCCCAAACCCCAGCCCGTGGGGTCAGCAGCATCCCCAGCACTCCCAGGACACCCCAAACCCCAGGCTGAGGTGTCACCAGCATCCCCAGCACTCCCAGGACACCCCAAACCCCAGGCTGAGGTGTCACCAACATCCCCTCCACTCCCAGGACACCCCAAACCCCAGGCTGAGGTGTCACCAGCATCCCCAACCACTGCCACGTGTAGAACACATCCCATCACAGGCACCAGCTCCGTGTCAGGGCTCTGGGCCAGCCAGGGGCCAAAGGGCAGCCTGGTTTCTATTAATAGTGCCCCAGCAGGCAGGGAGGGGGCACGGGGACCCCGCTGGGCACCAGAGCCGAGGTGCCCGATCAGCCAGGGCTGCTGGCAGGGGCTGAGCTCAGCAGCAATGCCCCGAGCTGGGCACACTCAGCACGGACAGAGAGCTCTGAAGGCGCCTTTGTTTCCCCCCAGCTGAGCTGTCCCCTCCGTCTCCCTTGTTAAACATCCTCCAAAATACAAGGGGGGAGGGAGGGGGCAGTCAAAGAGGCCTGTGATCCCAGGAGGGCACGCTGAGCAGAGCCCGGGGGAGCACAGGGAGGCAAGGAATTAATTTCCTATGCTCGTTAGGCTTCCAGGCTGAAGGAAATTAATGGGGGGGGGGGCTGCAGGAAGTGAGGGGAGATTGCTCCAGGGGGGCAGCAGGGAATGGTGGGACACCCAAGGTCAGCTGGCAGGCAAGGACCAGACAGACAAGAGCTGTGGGAGCGAGAACAGAGCCACAGAGCTGGCCCAGGGGACAGGGACACATCTCCTGTGCTGGGTGGGCACTGCTGCCAGTGCCCTTGAGGGCTCTGAGCCCGGGGACAGGGGCAGCAGGACAGCAAAGGGCTCCTGGGGAGGAGGGCTGGGGTGTCAGAGTGACCACAGGTGACACACAGCCCCTGTGTCCCCTGCTCTGGGACACCTCCAGATGGAACTGGCAAACGGCTCCCACCTGCTGCTTTCTGCTGGGGCTTCTCCTGCGTCCAAAATCCGTGGGACCACCCCACTGCCCTGCATCCAGGCTTTGAACAGCCAGGGACAGACAGGGACAGCAGGAACGCCCTCCTCTCCACATCTGCAGCAGGATGGGAGATGTCCATGAGCTCTGTGGGCCTGGGAAGGCCAGGACCCGTCCAGCAGATGGCTTTAGCATTAACTAACAGGCCTGGACAGGCTGGGGGAGCCAGGGTGGCTCTGCTGGGACGGGGTGACCCAGGGGACAGCAGCAGGACACTGCTGCCGTGCAGGACACCGGGGCAGTGCTGCCAGATCCTGCCCTGGCAGCAGCACCAAGCACAGTGCTGCAAGGGAGCTGCATCACCCCCTGCAGCCCCCCTGTCCCCCCCAGAGCAGGCCAGCTCTATTTTTAGAGCCCACAAGTGCTGCCCTGCTCAGGGAGCCTTTTCCCAGCACACAGATAAGGGCTGGACACAGGCTGCAGCTGCAGAGCCTCCCTGCCCCAGCACGGCAGCAAAATCCAGATCCTGCTCCAGTAACTGAGAGGAGAGGAAGAGGAGGAAGAGGAGGAGGAGGAGGAGGAAGAGGCCAGCCATGCCAAAGCAGGAGTTTCCTGGTGTAGAGACCCAGCTTTTGCAAGGGGAGAGATAAAACAATCCCATGGAGGTGTCACTCCAAGAAAAGCCCAGCCTGCAGCTTGAGAGAGCCCCGGGGAGGGGAGAGGCTGAATCACAGCTCTGAAATGCAGTGGGAGGCACAGGGACCCCCATCCTGTGTCCACAGCTCTCCTGCCTCCGGCCACGCTTCCTCCAGCGCCAGGTGATGCCTGGGGCCGAGGGGGAAATCGGATGCTGGGAGTAACAGCCATTCTTTGTAGCTAAAATAAAACCCAGGCACAAATAAATCCTTCCTGTGGGCAGGGCAGGGCCCTTGGCTGCTCAGGGCTCCTCACAGCTGCCACCGCAGCAAAGCAACCCTGAGAGCTCCTGGAGTGTCCCAAATAGGTGGGGACAGCACCAGGGACATGCCAGCCCCTGGGGAGCCCTGCAGGGAGGTAAATCAGACCCAGAGCTGCTCTCTGCAGCACACAAACCCTGCTCACTGCCCACAGCTCGATGTGCAGCCACCTGCAAGAGCCCTGCAGGGCTGGGACGTGTCCCCGAGCCTCGCTGGGTGCCCCAGCACGGCATCCCCAGAGGGGTGAGATGCTGGCAGCCCCTCCAGCCCCAGCACTGCCCTTCTCTGAGGAAGCTCACGGCCTTCTGGGCACTGTGCTGAGCTCCCCGGGCAGCTCCTGTTCCCATCCCCACTCCCAAGGAGGTTTCTTCCCGCCGGGGAGGAGGAAGTGCCTCGGTGGGGGCGGCTTGGCGCTCCCAGAATTGTTCCTTTGTGCAGGGGACGGCAGGACGGAGCTGCCTGCACCCTGCCCCCGGCCACTGCCCTGCCAAGGGGGCACGAGAGGGGCAGCGCTGGGCCCCGGGGGTGGTAGGAGCCAGGCAGGCTCTGCTCCCATCACTCAGCACCTGCTGGGTGCGGGGCAAACTGGGATGGGCTGGGAGAGCCAGGAACAGCAGCCTGGAAAACACCTCCTCCTCCTCTTCCTCCTCCTGCCAGTGTGGCCTGCTCCAGGCCGGAGGGGTTTCAGGGAAAAGCCAACCATCAATGATCACTCTTGAGCCCTGGCACCATCCCCTGACAGTGGAAGATTTGCTGAGGGGCCACTCGGTGCACATGAATCATCTCCTCCCTGCAAACAAGGGCCCCTTGAGTGGGGAGGATGGGGGGAGCCTCTGACTCTGCATCCAACAACTCCAGCAGGACTGAGCACCCGGGGCTGGCTCCTGCCACCCTCCAGCTGCCCCTCCCTGGGCTAACTCCGTCATCCTGCTCCCACTTTGGGTGCTGCAGCATCCCTGTGTGCTGGGGAGCACAGGGCAAGCTCAAATCTCAAATGTGAGCACTTCCAGCACGCTGGCAGAGCAGCCAGGCACAGCCCCTGGGGCCCTCATCATCGTGGCCTTGCAGTAATTAATATCCTTAGCTGATAGCCTTGGAAAATCAATCCTGGGAGGTGAATGTGGAACCTGATTGCTTGAGGGGGCACAAAGCCCCCTGGTTCTGCCCCCAGAGCAGCAGCCTCTCCCCTTACACAAGGGCTTGGAGGGCTCCTCCATCCTGGGAGAGGGACAGATGAGCCACCAGAAGGGTTAAAAGCACAAAGGGTGCCTGGCTGTGTCACCAGAAGGGTTAAAAGCACAAAGGGTGCCCTGGCTGAGCCTCCTCCAGCAATGCCCCATGTGCTCCACACACCCCAGCAGTGACAGCAGCTCTGGGGATCCCTTCCCAGCCCGGCTCCAGTGGCACCAGGTCACTCCAGCAGTGGCACAGAGGGTCCTGGGCCTGTCCCAAGCCTCTGCCAGCTCGGGCTCCTCTCCCCAGGACAAAGAGCCCTGCACAGAGCCTTATCTCACAGCCTTGCCCAGCAGAGACCAGCCGAGCCCAGCCCAGAGCTGCTCCCCCAGGCAGGCTCTTCCCAATCCCCTGCCCCACCTTGGCCCTCAGCACCTCCCAAAAACGGGAGAAGAGCCAAGGGAGCTGTGGGACACCCCTGGAGCCACAGCTGTGCCCTGCACGGGGGAACTGGACACAAGCAGGACTGCAAACACCCCCTGTGAGCACACTCCTTGCCGGGGCAGCCAGCCTCTCACATCCTCCTCCCACTCCTGCAGGAGGAAACAGGAGTCCTGAATAGAGGGAAGTGTAATTACAGCTGATGGAGCGTGCAGAGGGCAAAGATTATCACCTGCACTGGTGTCCCTGGCAGCTCACACACTGCAGGAGCCATCGCTCACTCCGGGGGGGGCACAGAAGCCTCTTCCCTGAGTAATGAGATTAAATGGGAACAAGGATTAAATGGGATCCCAGCCAGGCCAGTGCCAGCAGGAACAGCCCAAGGGAGTGGTGCTGAGACCCCCAGGCTGGGTCTGGGCTCTCCTGGTGGTCCCACACCCTGAGCACTGTGGGCTGTGGGTGGGAGATCTGCCCCTCAGTCCCAGCCCCTCCCCTGGGTACCCCAGTGCTTGGGCAGTGCCTCCCCAGCACAGCCATGAGCCACCAGAGGGACAGAGGCTCCCTGCAGTGACATCGCTTGGGACAGCCCCTGCCGGGCTGCAGGGCATGTCCTTCCTCCCCGCAGCTTCAGAGCGCCGCAGGTAATTATTAACAGGCTGATTAAATCACCAACGAGCACCTCCCTGCGACCCAGGCTGCCCATGACCCCCCAGTGCCCCGTGCTGTGGCAGGACCCCTTCTCCAGGGGCTGTCCCCCCCTTCCTCTGCCTCCTGGAGGAGGTTGTGGCTGTTTGCTTTAGCTCACCCAAAGCAAACTTCATCCCCCTGGCCTGGAGGCTGCAGCCAGCCCCAGCCCAGAGGAGCAGGGGCTGGTTCTTGGGTCGCCCCTCTCAAAACTGAGCACAGCCAGATGCTGAGCAAATAAAATCACCCAGGTGAGAGATCTGAGTGACCCTGCTGTGTCCCCAGAGAGGCACAGGCAGCCTCCACACTGCTCCTAACGCCAGCCACGAGGGGGTTCCAGCCCCAGCTCAACACAATCAGCTCTGGAAAATCCCATGGAGCATGTTTAGTACTCTCAGACTAGATTTTAGAACTCAGTGCCAGGCCCAAACTACATTTTAGAACTCAGTGCCAGGCTCAGACTACATTTCAGGACCCGGTGCCAGGCTCAGCAGGCTCATGGCAGGATGCTCCAGCCTGGGAGCTGGGCTCAGAGGCTGCTGGCTGGAAAACAGATTTAAATAATGAATGAAAAGGAGAGGTTTGAGATGCCCTTTAAAGGAATAGTCAGGCAGGGGCGAGACCTGCTGAGTAATGTATAAAAAACAAGCTTCAGCCAGAGGAGAGATGTTAGGATTACTCAGGACCCAGAGTAAACTGTGTTTCCTCCAACCAAAATTTTGGTGTCGGCCTTTTCCAAACAAACTCCAGCAACAGGTTGGCCTGGGCTCCTCTCCAGAGCTGGGAGAGGCCCTGGGCTGGTGCCCCAAGCCTCTGCCCACTCCTGTGCCCACCCTCCGTGGTGGGCAGAGCAGTGGGAAGCCTCCCTGGGTCATGCCTTCCTGCCTGTGGGGACCTGGAGCTGTCACCTCCCTGTAGCCCTTGGTCTCCTCCAAACCTCAGCCTCCAGGAGAGCTGGAAATCCAGCTAATTGCAGGAATTCCAGTTAATTGCAAGAATTCCAGCTAATTGCAGGGATTCCAGCTAATTACAGGGATTCTAGTGGGAAACTCCAATTCCCACCAGTCCACGCCACCACCCAGGGCTGGATCCAGCCCCCGCATCCCCAAAATCTCCTCTGGTGGGGCTGGAAAGCTCTCTGCACCCCAAGGATCACTTCTCCACATCCTGTACATCCCCATTCCCCAAAGCCAAGGTCCAAAACGCCTTGGATGCAATTCCCAACCTGCTGCAGTGAGATGTGGGGAGGCCACCAGAGCTGGCACATCTTGGGAGGAAAAGTCACCAGGGGAGCTTGTGACAGGATCCTGAGCAGGAGAGCAGGATCCAAACCCTCACCCAGCAGGGGATGGGCAGGGATTTACAGGATCAGCTTTCCCAAATCCCCCTGCACTTTCCCCAAATGCCTTCAACAGCAGGATGTGGATCCTTTAGGGAGCTGGTGGAGGAGAACCCACAGATGCCAGTGGGGGGAAATATCCTGGCCCTGGGGCACGGAGAGGTTCCCAGCCCCAACCCTGGCATCCCTGCCCTGACCCCAGCAATGCCCAGGAGCTCAGAGCTGTGCTGAGGGGTTGGGACCCTCTCAGTGGCCACCTCAGCCCTGTCCCCAAGTCCCCAGGCCAGGGCACAGCAGAGGGTCTCTGTTTGTGGGGGCTGGGGCGCGCTGCCCCGCAGGACCCTCGGCCAGCAGGATGAGCGTTATTTTCTCAGCCCTTCCCTTTCCTTCCCTTGCCAAGCTCCGCCGGGAGCATCAGGTGCAGCGGCAAGGCCACCATCCCACAGCATTTCCTACCCGTTTAACCCCTGCAGGGCAGGGCTGCAGGGCCAGGGAAACCGGGATGTCCCAGCGGTAAAGGTGACAAGGTGCTGGGACTGGCTCAGCTGCTTTTAACTCCAAAACCAGCTCTCAAAAAACCGGGATGTCCCAGCGGGAAAGGTGACAAGGTGTGAGCGACCGCTCCGGTGGCTCCACCAGTGCTGGGACTGGCTCAGCTGCTTTTAACTCCAAAACCAGCTCTCAAACCTGTTGCTACTAAAGTTCTATTCCTTCTTCTGCCCTTCACAACCAGTTTCCCAAAATTCTGGACCACGTAAAAAGAGCAGCTGTTCCTCCATCACAAACTTAGGTGGGTTTAATGCTCAAAAAAAACCCCCAAAAAACCCCGGAGAAAGGCAAAGCCATTCTTCAAAGCGCTCCTTACACATCTCCTGCTAATTGGCAGCAATCAGAGCATACCAGCGTCTCCCCCAGCTCCCTCTTATCACTTCCAGGATCAAATGCACACGAAAACCACTTAAAAAAAAAAAAAAAATTATTTTGAGCATGGAAACCCCTTGCAGCAAAGCTGTTTTTGTTCCAAACTGTTACGAAATGTCAGTGTTTTCCCTCGCCTGCCAAAGAGCAGGCTTTGATGCCACGGCAGGCTTTATCAGGAGCAGGAAAGGAAGGAGCTGCCGCGGGGGGAGGCTCTGAGAGGTTATTTTATCCTTCCCCACTGCAGATTGTCAGCCCCAGAACGCACCCAGGGACCTGAGCTCCCCAAATGCCGCTGCTTCCAGCGCCTCGGGGCGATGACAGGCGGCTGCTGCCTGCCAGGGTGCCCTCCCTGCTCTGTCACCTCCTGGGTGCCCCGGCTGAGGTGCCAGCCCCTTGTTTGTGCAGGGCTGGCAGTGAAAGGTTTCCAGCCCCATTGTCTTGTCGCTGCTCTGGGACAGTGACATCGAATCGATATTTTGCAGGAAAGAGTTGTGTCGTTAATTTGAAGGTTCCTTACATGCAGGAGATGTGTTCCTCAGGAGGGAGTGTGAGCTGTGCCAGACTAGATAACAGGGAAGGGTTAAGGGGTTAGGACACAAGTCTGGGAAGCCAGAAACCACTTCAAGCCTCCACTCTGCTCCGCTGTTATCTCCTGTCCCCAGCAAGTGATTTGGCCACTGAACAACAGGCAGAGCTTGGGTCGAGCCCAGTGCTCTGCTCTGAAAAGGCTCCCCACTGCTGGGGATGAGACAGCTTCTTCAAAACCTTAAACAAAGTTTTCCTGGGCAGGGATAGGAACCTCCTGCAGGCCCGTGGGAGCTCAGGCGCAGCAAAGGGCACGGCAGCCTCGCAGCTCAGCACGTTTGCACAGGAAAAGAGCATTTCCAGGTCAAGAGTGGGAAAGAGGCAGGTTTTCCAGGCAGTGCAGGCAGATAGGACAGTCCCCAGGGCTCCTGGCTGGGGGACACTATCCCACAGTGTCCTTCCCCTCTCCAGAGCTGCCGGGAGGCTTCACACCCACCCAGCCTTTCCCTGCTACAGCCGGCGCTGCACACAGCAGGAATTGGAAAATCCAGAGGGGCAAACAACTCCAGCACCTCATCAGCACCTTCATCCCACCTCCCACCCTGTTTTACCCACCCCGGGGGGCTCAGCCCCTTCCCCAACTCCCCCGGGCTGGGAACAGGCGGTTCCATGGAAGGAATGGCTGCAATGCAGAGCAGAGCTCGGCACTTGCCCGGCGCTAACAGCTGGCCCGGGCTGTGCTCCTCAGCACCCCGAGCCCTTCCTTCCACCGGCAGGATTCCTGCTCGCAGGAATGATCCCGGCTCCCTCCCACCCGCCCTGCAGCCTCCCCATTCCTGTGGGCGAGCTGGAGCCAAGTTTATCCCTGACACATCTCCATGGCTTTGCTGGATTTAGAGCCCAGATAAGTTTGGGGCAGGACCTAAATTCTGGTGGCTCAAAAGGTCAGAGGAGAGACACTAATGAGGGAGGAGAAGCCACGTGTGAGCACAGGCGTGTTTGAGCAAAGGAGCCTGCAAAAGAACATTTGGGGAGCTGGGTTCTCCATCAGCACAACCTGAAACAACTCTGCCAAGAGCACCAATCCCCCAGCCAGGCACTGGTGAGAGCTGGGCCATGTACTGGGTGCTGCCCAGCCTGCTGGGCAGTGAGAAAAATCTGGCAGATGATCAAATCAGGATACAGCAGGGCCTGAGCAGAGCTCCAGGTGAAGGAAGGGGCTGCCAGAGACTGGGAATGGGCACAGAGCTCCTGACACCCCTTTCACTGGGGAAGGAAACCTTCCCTCCAGGAGTCACAGCCCCCAGAGGGATCCAGCAGCTCCGGCTGATGAGCAGGAAGGGCTGGGGGAGGTTTCCATTAGCGAGGAGCCATCCAGGTGCCAGCAGCAATTCATCACAAGCACTCAAAACAAAGCAGGCAGGCGCTGCTGTCGCTGCCGTGGCAAGCACCAGCGAGGGGGATAAAAAGGCTCTTCGCTGGCAGGGTCAATGTGGAGAGCCCAAACCATGCCCAGACACGGCTCCCTCAGCTGGGCATCCCCTCCTTCCCTGCCATGAGGTCCTAGGTTTGATTTTTGGGGTGCAAACAGAGAATTTCCCATCAGCTCAGACAGCAGGAGAATGGGGAAGCCGAGACCCTCTGCCCCCCCTGTGCCCAGCAGTGATGTCCTCTGGCATCAAGTGTCACTGACAACACTCCCCTCCTGCCTCAGCTCCCTCCTCCAGAGCGGGCAAAGCCACCCTGGCTGGACACGGCCACAGGGACGGCTGTCCCTGTCACCGTCCATGTCACCGTCCCTGTCCCCTCGCGGGCTGCAGGCACTGACCCCGTGCCTGCGTTTGCAGCAGTCCCAAACTCCTCAGAGCTGTTTCCACTGCGGAAACGCCACCCCATCCTTTTGCATCGGCAAGGGGACCTCTTGACCGCCGGCTGTTTGTGGTGCTGACCCGGGGCTGCCGACACGGCACTCCTGAGCGCGCTCCAGCCCCTGCAGCCACAGACGCCCCTGGCCACCTCTCGTGTCGCTTTTGGCCGGGATTTCTGCAGCACCTCCAAGGACAGGTCAAGGGCCAGCACCCCGTGCTCCACCATGTCAGCACCTGCTCCTCCCGTGCAGCCCAGGCTGCAATCAGCTGCAGCAAGGAGCAATTCCCCTGCAAACCTGCCCGTGCTCCCTTCCAGGACCTGGCAGCCCGAGCAGAAAGCCGGGACCTTCTGTGCAGAGCTGGCCCAAAGCCCTGGCAGGTTCATACAGATCCCAGATCAAAGCCCAGGAGCTCCGTGAGCCCGATGCCACAGGCTGCAGGCAGGGATCCCACACGGGTGGGAAGGAGCTGCTCCCAGCAGAGCGAGGATCGAGCCCTCCGCGGCTTTGGGAGACTCCCGGACAGGGAAAACCCTGGGAAACTCCCGGACAGGGACACCCTCCGAACCCATCAGCCCCACCGGGAAGCGCCACCTCCCTTTCCACCACCACAATTTCCCTTAACAAGCGCTTACACCCCACAGCCTCCCGTGCAGGCTCGTGCTGTTTTACCCATCCCAGCAGACACAGAAACTGCTTCCAGCCGCTGCCCCAGCCGGCCGTGCAGGAGGAGCGCTGCGGAGCGGGATCCCACACGGAGCCGGGGATGCGCGACCCGCGGTTCCCTTCGCCTGGCACGGGCATCCCCGCTGCCCTGCGCTGTGCCCGGGGAGGGGATGCCCTGCCCTGCCCGTCCCGTGTCCCCTTACCGCTGAGCCGGTCCATGGTGCGGAGCCGCGGCCGCCCCGGGAGCTGCGGGCGGGCGAGTGCGGCGGGCAGCCCGGCGGGGCCGGCTCTCGCTCGGGGCGGCCAATCCCTTCACCCGCCCCTCCTTCCCTCCCTCCTTCCCTCCCTGGCTGCGAGCACGGCAGCGCCCAGCACCGGCACGGCACGGCACGGCAGCGGGGACAGCCCTGGGCTGGGGTCCGCTGCCAGCCCGCATCCCCGTCATCACCCAGAGACCCCCCACCCCGGGAAGGGCGGGGGTCGTGAGTGCGCCACCTCCACCTGCCCGGCTTGGGCGACTTCGGTTTAGGGGAAAAATCCCGAATTCCCGCAGCTCGTAGCGAGGAGAGCTCCCCCTGAGCACTCCTCGTGTCCCCCTCCCCAAAATCCTCTCCATGTCTGCTCCCTCCTGTGCCCGGCGTGTCCCTGGCCATGCCACTGTCATTGTCACTCCCCAGCACAGCCCCCAGGGAGATCTGGGCTTGGGAGACCTGTGGGACAGGTGACAGTGTCCCAGGTGTGGCAGCAAGGACAGAGGCTGCTGGCACTGCCAGGACAATCCGGGCTGCAGGGTTGGGACGGAGCAGTGGGGACAGCAGGCTGGGACAGAAATGTGATGAGCTTTCACATATACCCAGTTATTATCTCCTGGGAAAGCCAGAATTGAAATATCAGCTGTGAATTAGCAACTGGCCTGGAGAAATTCCCCTTTTTGGGGCAATTTCAGCCCAGGAAACTCAGCCCCTCTCACTCCCCATGCCCAGCTGGGAACCAGCTCCTGCACGGATGGTGTTTGTGGTCTCTCCATTCTGGATTGAGCCCCAGTGTTCTTCCACAACTTGGGATCTCCTTTGGGGCAGGAATCTCAGCCCAGGGCTGCCAACGCTGCCAGGCTGCTTTGGGAATTGCAGAGCAGCCAGGGACAGCTGCCAGGGCAGGTGATGACACCTGGGGTGCCCCTGCTCCCCACCAGGGCAATGGGACACCAGCAGGGACCCCTGGAGTGTCTGCTGCTCCAGAATGGAGCTGGAGATGATGCCCTGGCTCTGAGAGAAAAATAAACAAGCCCTGCCTCAGTTTCCCCACCTTTGCCATGCAGGTCCTTGTGGAGGAGAGTTACTGTCCATAAAATGCTTTGGAAATGAAAATATCCTGCTGCTGTGTTATTACTGTTATTAATAACATCCCCCAGGCTTCCTCACTGCAACTGCTGCTGGAGAGGGAAGATTCCTACAGCCACAAAGGGTTCAGTTTGATTTAGAGAGCCCTATTTTGTATGAGTGAAATAATTACAAATCGACTGGGCTCATTTACTGCTGCACTGGAGCAGATGAGCAGCTCCCAGGGCAATGTTGCCATCTTCACCTCAATGCCCAGCCCTCTCCTGGCTGGCACAAAGCTCCAGAGCTGGAGCTGGGAAAATCCCTGCCCTGAGTGAGTTCCCTGGACTTTGGCAAACCCCTGCAAGGGGAACCTGCTGATGGAGTTTTGGGCAACAAATTGGGCAGCTTTGGATGGCAGGGAGGGCACTGAGTCCACTCCATGGGGACACCAGGACAGGAGGGCTTCAGAGGGGACCAGAATGTGGCACAGTGGAGGTAAAACCTGCACTGTCCCCTTACAGCTGACCCAGCTCCTGCTGACACCCCACAGGTCCCTGCCTGTTTTTGGGACTGTCCAACCCTGCTGCACGCCTGAAAATCCTGCAGGACGAGGAAACAGGAAAGCAGAGCACCACAGACAGCAGGGAAGGTGTTTGTGTGGAAACAACCTCATTCCTTTTATGAAAAAAAATAAGGCAAAAAACAAAGTTATCCCATAGAGTTTGGGATACAGACATGTAGAGTTTGCAGCGGAGGGAATTGCCTGCATTCCCAGAGGGATTCATCAGGGAATGATGGCAGTGGTGATGGGGAGTTCAGGAAAACCCAGGAGAGGTCCAGCAGGTAGTGGGACCTGCATTTCCCACTCCTCTCCTCTGGCCTTCCCCCAGCTCCCAGCTGGAATATCCTGGAACACTCAGCCCTGGACAAACCTGAAGAGCAGCAAGAAACTGCACAAGGCAGGAGGTGGATTTGGCTGTTCCACTTGAGAAGGGCTGAGTTTGGGGATGGAAAGTGGCTATTCTGGCACCTTGGGAGGATAAACTGGCTCTGGCCAACCCAGGCTTTGCAGGGAAAGCCACCAGCCCAGGAGGGAGTGGGACTCAGGGTCCCCTCCACTGCTATCCCCTGCCCCAAGCTTTGCATTTCAGTGCCCCCAGTCCTGGCCATGTGAAGGCAGGGATGGATTTAAGGAGCCTGGAGTGAGATCCCACTTTCCTGCCTTTTCCACCCAACTCCACAGCCCAGCTGAGCAGGAGGGGATGGGACACCCCAAAAATGCAGCCCCCCATGCCAAAGCCCTGCTCTCTGCCAGCCCTAGGCTCCGTGGCTGCAGCAGGAAAATCCTCCCCCCTGCCCTCGTGTCCCTGTGGAAATTGAAATATCAGATGTGAATCCCCCCATTGCCCTCGTGTCCCTGTGGAAATTGAAATATCAGATGTGAATCCCCCCCTGCCCTCGTGTCCCTGTGGGGCAGCAGTGACAGACACCAAGCCTGGGGAGAGATCAGGGATCCGTACAGAAATCAAAGCTGGAAAAGGAAAGCAAACACAGAGCACCAAACGATCTGCAAGACTCCAATTCACTCTCAGGGGTGCAGGGAGGGCCCCTGTGGCCCTTACAGCCCCGAGAATCATACAGAGCTGCCATATAGAGATCTCTCTATGTATATATTTATAGGTATGTATATATTTATAGTGCACTGCGTTTAAAACAGCCGGGCCTGCTTCTTCAGCTCGTTCCTCTTCCACAGCGCCAGGCGGTCGAACTCGGCCATGGTCATCCCGAAAATCTGGTAGAATTCCTCCTGGGACAGGTGCCTCTGGGGAGAAACAGGAGGCTGGGCCAGAGCTGGGCACCTGGCAGGGGCTCTGAGGGCACGCCCTGCCCGCTGGGACAATGGGGTGCCAAGGGAAGGGGGCACCTGCCTCCCTCCTGCCCCAGCAGGGGCACAGGAGCCCTGTGACAGTGCCCTGCCACTCGTGTGCCCCTGAGCAGCTGTGGACATGCTCCTCACAGGGCCACGAGCCCCACATGCTGTGTGCCAGGGCCCCCCCCGTGGGATCAGGTCCCTCTGTGCCCTCTGTCCCCAGTGCAGAAGGCTCTGCTCACCTCCAGCCGAGTCCTGTCCACATCTTTGGGCAGCTGGTTCCTCCCCCTCGTCTTCACCAGCAGCAGCTCGTAGGGGTAAATCTGCACAGGGACAGGGACAGGGACACCCTGGGGCAGCCAGAGACACTGGGGCACCCTTGGGGACGAGGGCAAAGCCTCCTGCTGTATGTACAGGGTTTGGGTGGCACAGCTGCCTCCAGGGCTTGGGTGGGACAAGGAGAGGTGGGAGCTGCTCTCAGGGTGACTCTGATCCACCCTGAAGCTCCGTGGTGGCTCTGGAACAACCTGCTCACTCTGCACCAGCAGGAAAGCACCAGCACAACCCCCTGCTCTGCTCCTCACCCGGGGACAATTGACCCGGGAGCTGCAGGAGGGGAGGGGCTCTGCTGTGAGCCCCCCAGTCCTGCGGTGGGCTGTCAGCTGCAGGACGGAGCAGAACAAAGGCAGAGCTTCCCCCCGAAGAGCCTGGGGACACACGGACACATCCCCGGGGCTCTGCCTGGTGGCCTCTCCTTGCAGCAGAAGGCTCTTACCTTGTACTCTGCGGGGAGAGCAGAAAGACACACATGAGCCACACCTCTGCTGCCACCACCCTCCCCCGAGCTGCGGGGACCCGCCCGTGTCCCCATCCCGTGTCCTGGGATGCCAGCCCTGTCCGAGGGGGGGTTGGCAGCCCCATCCCGTGTCCTGGGATGCCAGCCCTGTCCGAGGGGGGGTTGGCAGCCCCATCCCCTGTCTCCGCGGTGCCAGCCCTGTCCCCTCACCTCGCATGCCCCAGTTGACGGCGTTGGTGCTGTCGTAGTGGAAGAGCTCGGCGCTGGGAGGCTGCGGAGGATGGAGAGAGGGGCAGTGAGAGGGAGGCTCCTCCAGACACTCCCACGTCCCCAGCGGGGACACCGAGGTCCCCACCTCTCAGGTTCCCTGCTGTCAGGATGACTCGAGAGTCCTTTTCCCCAGCCCGACGGCTGAAGAAAGAGTTGGGATTCTTTGGCTCGTGTTGACAAGTTTGTTTATTATCTGTTGTCTGGAATATTTTCTCTCAGACCCGCAGAGGTCTGACCTGCAGGTCTGTCAGGGCACACTGCCTGCCCCTGGGCTGCTGTCTGCATTTTATGCTACGAGTTACGTGTGCTTTATTTATCATTGTTTTCGAATACCTATCGCCTATGTTAGACTGTCTACTTCTACTTTAGGTCAATCTAAATGTGCCACCATCACCAAGAAGATGGAGGCTGGGAAGAAGAAGGAAGAAGCATGGGACAATGCCCATGTCCCTCCATCTTGCCTCCTAGATCCCCCATAACAAAATCCCCAAAACTCCATTTTTCACCCAGTGATTAATTCATTATTACTCAAACTTCTGTGACTTGTGATTCTTCATACAAGGTTGGGAATTTGCTCCACGAGTTAAAATCAAAATCCCAAGTGTCTTTGGCTTCCTGCCAGAGGGGTGTCCTGGGTTCCCACCCAGCAGCAGGGAAATCGAGACCAAGGAGGTGAAGTGACAAGCCCAGGTCACACGGGGGCAGGAGCAGAGCTCCTGATCCCAAACAATCCCCAGGATATAAAGCAAAGCTCTTCTGCTGGAGAGCAACACCAGCATCCCTCTGGAAATTGCCCTGTGGGAGTTTCAGGGCAGACACTGCCTGGACAGGCCACTTTGGACCCAAATAAATTATGATTTTTAATGATAATAATCGTTTTGAATTGGCACAGGGCAGCAGGGATGCAGAGGAGGGGGAAACAGGACATCCCAGTGATGGAAAGGGAGCACTGGGGGCTTGGAGGAGCTGGGGGAGAATGGGGAATACCTGGGAGAAGAGATTGGGAATGCCTGGGAGAAGAGATTGGGAATGCCTGGGACAAGGGGGAAAGCCTGGCAGCAGCAGGAGGCACTCACCCTGTGCAGCCCGTTCCTCCTGTAGGCAGGAAGGGAGGCCGACTTCGAAATGAGGGGATCTGCAAAGGAGCCACCAAGGGCCATCAGGGAGAAAGCAGCAACGAGCCTCACAGCCCAGGACAGCCCCCACTGGGCCACCTCTGTGCTCCCAGCTCTGTCTCCTTCCAGCTCCAGCTCATTCCCAGCCTGTGCTGACATTCCTCTCCCCAAAATCCCTTTCCTGTGGCCCACTCCCACCTCACCCTACAGAGCAACATTCTCCTCTGCCAGCTCCCCCTCTCCATCCTCTCTGCCCTGCTCCAGCTCTGTCCTAAGCCAGGCTTTCAAGGGCTCCTTTTGGCTTCCCTTCTCCCCTCCCTGCTCCAGCTCGGGTCAGGCACTCACCGCTGTCGGCCAGGTAGTGAGTTCTGGGAGCTGCAAGGAGAGCAGAGCTGCTGTCAGGGAGGGCCAGGCACCCCATCCACACACAAGTGCCCATCCCCAGCCCCCCGGATCCTCCCTGGTGCTCCCAGGAGCCCACAGGACTGAGGGGCTCCCTGAGTGTCCCCAGCCCTGTGCGGGCACACGTGCCATGAGGAAGGAGAGCATGGAATGGACAGGGCAGCTGTGGTGCCAGGCTCTGAAGTGCCTCCTGTGGCCCCAAGGGCAGGGCTGGGGGCTCTGGGGGCTCTGTGAGAAGAGCAGAGCAAGCAGGGCAGCCCTGGGGTGCCAGGAGGTCCCAGAGGTGCCAGCCCAGATGAGGTGCCAGCACCTGGGCATGGCTGTGCTGCCAGATCCCCCAGGGATCCTTCAGCCATTCCCGGGGCAATGCCCCATCCCAAATGGGTAACAGGGCATGGATGGAGCCCTCCAGAGAGGAAAAGACCCTCCTGAGCCCTGCTCCATGCCCAGCACCTCTGACCAGCCCTTTCCTCATCCCATTCCTCCCTCTCCACCTCCCGAGGGGCTGGGGCTGTGCCGGGTGGGACAGAGGGACAGAGGGACAGCCTTACAGCCATTGAGGGAGCCCTCGTAGCCCACTGTGTGCAGGGCCTCCCTGCTGCTGGCCGAGCTGCGGGGGGGTGTCCAGGGGTCTGCGTAGGAGTTGGAGCGAGCCTTCATCTCCTCCCTCAGGATCAGCCTCCCGATGCCACTCTGGATCTGGCAGGGGGGAAAGGCCACCTTGCACCCTTCCTGTCCCTGCCCAGCCCTCTCTGGCACACCACGGAAGGGCACAGCATCCCCTGGCACGGGCTGGGCATCTCCGGAGGATGAGCTGCTGGGGTGGGGGTGCCTCAGCTGTGCCCTCCTTCAGAGTCCCTGCTGGGGGTGGCCAGGAGGGGACAGATGGCCGAGGGCAGCAGGGAGGGTGGTGGCACCTTCTCGGGTGGCAGAGCTGGGCTGAGCCTTCTCCCCAGAGCCAGCTGGGGACAGTTTGGTGCTGGCTGTGCCCAGCAGGGCTGGCACTCACCTTGTGCATGCCCCGGTCGTACCCATCCTCCTCGCCCCCTGATGAGAACCTCCGGGCCCGGGGAGCTGCAAGGAGACACGTCAGGGGGCACATGGGGACAAAAGGGGGGACAGGCAGGGAGGGGCAGGCCCCAGCTGCATGGGGACAGTCGGCTCCCAGACACGCCTTGGGTTTTGGGGTCACCTTGGCAGGTATCACAGCCCAACCCCACTTTTGTGTCCAGACCCAACTCAAAGCAGCGTTTCCTCCCAGAAAATGTGGAGCAGGAATGGGTTTCCCTTTCTCCCAGCCCAAGGGGAATTTGTTACCTTTGGGTGAGCCTTGGAAGGACCAGTACTCGGACTCGGAGTGGTAGTAGGGGTCAGGGGAGTAGGCAGGGCTGTACTTGGATGACTGAGCAATGTCCTCGCTGGTTTTGCTCTTGGTGGCTGCAGAGGGGTTGTCTGCAGAAGGAGCAGGCAGAGCCAAGGTGAGGATCTGCAGAGATCCCCCCCAAACCAAGGCAGAGCCTCTTCCCTCCCCGGGACTGCCAGGGATTTGTGTCTGGGCCTGGAGCAGAGCTGGGAATAATCAGTTTTCCAACTGCTGACACCTCCTCATGGGTGCTGAGGCAGACAGTGGGGACAGTGGCAAGCAGGGGATGTCACTGATGTGGCTGGGAAGGGACCCAAATGGCTGAGAGCCCACGGCACCACAAGTGCTGGCTCCTGCTCATCCCAGTCCCAGCAGTGCCACCGAGCTCCTGCCCTGTCCTGTCCCCAGGAGGTGACAGAGGGGACGGAGCAAGGTTCAGACCCAGCAGGGACGGGGCTCTCTGGGTTCTGCCAGGGAAAGGTGGCAGCAGAGGGGCTCTGGCAGGGCTGGGTCCTCATGGCAGGGACACACAGGGTGCTCAGGCTGGGGACAGAGCCTCGACAGCACACGGGGGAGCCCAGGGGGGAGCTCTGCTGCACCAGGGGCCAGGAGAGTGACAGGGGAAGGAGCAGCAGGGACAGGAGGTGGCAGGCACAGGGGACCCAGCAGGTACTTACAGCAGCAGCAGCAGGCGGTGGGAGGTGGGCAGGAGGGAGGGGAGAGCCGGGGAGAGAGAGGAGACACAGTTACTGCTCAGGGGGAGCTGCTGTCCCTCCCGAGCAGGAGCAGGCGGGGACAGAGCGAGCCAGCCCCTCTGAGAGCCACCAAGCACCGAGGGCCACCAAGCACCGAGGGCCACCAAGCACCCTCCCCAACCTGCAGCACCCCCAGGCGTGTTTCAGGCTGGAGCAGCCACCCACGATGGGCTGCATTTTCTCCAGGGCTGCATGTGAAACTGCAAATTGCTTTTTTCAGCCCTTCTCTGAGGCTGCTCTGACTCCCTTGTCCCACCAAGGCCCTGCTCCCCCTCCCACAGCCATCCCTGGTGTCACTGCCAGCCTTTGTCACAACAGGGACGTGGTCTAAAGTCACACGTGTCCCCCCCACTGAACGCTCTCTGCTGCCCAGAGCAGCAGCAGGAGCATCCCACCAGAGCCCAGCACCCAAACCCCGACGCCTGCCCCATCTCCCACCCAGCCCAGAGCACGCTGGTCCCCTCCCTGGGTGACACGGGGACAGGGACACGGCAGCCAGACCGTACCGTGGCGCTTGTAGATGGGCGGCTTCCTGTAGATGTTACTCTCGCCAGCAGCTGGTGGGAGAAGAGAGGGAGAAAGGGAAGAAAGAAGGGGAGAGGGAGGTGAGTGTGGGCGTGCTGGGAGCGCACAGGACACGGCTCCTGCGGGAGCCACCATCCCCACGCCACGCTTCCATCACACAGCCGGCCCCGGGCCCTCCAGTGCCCCGGGATTGCTCCGGGATTGCCCCGGGATTGCCCCGGGAATGCTCCGGGAGTGCCCCTGGAGTCCCCCGGGATTGCTCCGGGAGGGCTCCGGGAGTGCCCCGGGATTGCTCCGGGAGTGCCCCGGGATTGCTCCGGGAGCGCGGTCCCGGCTGCCCAGGAGCGACAGGACATGCAGCGAGCGCCCAGCGACAGCATGCACCGGGCCGGGGCACAGCCTGCCAGGCAGGCACCCGCGGCGTTCTCGGGGTGCCAGCAGCTGCCAGAACCGCCTGCGAGCTACCCGCGGCGAGCCAACACCAGCCAAAGCCTCGTTCCGCAGCAGAGAGAGAAAAGAGCGAGTCGGGAGGGAAAGCGAGCTGGAGCAGGGATGGGGCCATCCATAAACCACCGAGCGGCAGGGCAGGGACGGGCAGGGACGGGATGGGAGCAGAGCTGGGGGAGCCTCCGGGTGTCCTCAGGGCATCAGAGATGCCTTGGAGAGGGTGCCACGCTTTCGGGGCACGGGGAGATGCCAAGAGCTGGGTGCACGGTCCGGGGTTCTGACCCCGCCGAGGGGTGCTGGGCAGCTCTCCCTGCTTCCCGACCCCCTCTCCCTTCCTGCCCGCTCCGGCCCCATCCCCGTGGGCTCTGCGTGGCCGGGGGCGGGTGGCGTGGTGGCCCTTACCTGGTGGCCCCCTGCAATCCCTGCAGAAGGGGAGCAGGCATCTGGCAAGCCCAGAAGACACTGGGGGGAGGGAGCGGCGGGCCCTAGGGGGAGTATAAAATAGTCATCTGTAGCGGATGGGTGTGGAAACGCCTCTGGCAGACACGCTCCGGCTGGTGATCCTGGGGGGAAGGCAGGGCAGGGGACAGGCTCTCACCAGGGCACTCATCTTGGTGTGGGGAAGAGTGGAGGGAGGGCAGGGAGGAGGAAGAAGAGGGATGTTGCGAGGATCAAGCAGACTCCGGGCGGCTCTGGCACCTCGGGGCCGTGACGGAGAGGAGGGGGGGAGAGAAGGAGCAGGGTTCAAGCCGTAGGTCCTGTTTATGGATGGCCTCTACCAGGGCTGGATCCTGCTGCCAGCTGGCTCTAGGCAGGCGGCGGAGCTAGGCATGCGACACAGCGGGGACGAGACATGCGGGCATGCCACGGACACGGCGCTCCCCGGGCAGCGGGGCGCTCCGGAGCCTACCTGGGATGTGGAAATGCTTGGGCGCTTGGTATGAGGTTGGAGTGGAGGACCTCACATCTAACTGGCTATAGTAGGGGGAGCTGCGCCCGCTCTCGGTGCCTACGCGGGGCCGAGCAGAAGCAGCCGTGAGTGACCGAGAGAGAGAACAAGAGGCAGAAGAAAACGGGTGTTAAATGCAGCGGTGTTAGAAGAGCGGGGGTGACCCGTGTGAGGAGGGGGTGACGGGGGCGCTGCGCTCCAGGAGGGGCGGTGATGGAGCGGGGCAGAGTTCCCGCATCTCCGGGATGCGGAGGAAAGCCCGGCGCGGTGCTGGCAGGAAAGCCGAGCGTGCTGCAGAGGCAGGGATGAGCCCCTGGCGGTGCAGCGGGGCTCTGGGTGGGCTCGGAGTGTTCCAGTCCTTCCTCGGCAGCTCCAGAGGACAGCAGACACGGCCAGGCACGCTCTGCTCCCTGCCATGCTCCGGGCTGTGCGTGTGCAAGGAGCTCCCCGGGCACAAGCACTCTCCTGCACACCCCTCCCAGAGCCACCAGGGCGGCTGAGGGGTCTTCACCAGAGCTGCAGGTCACCTGCCTCCCACCCCATCCTGCCTGAGCCCCAAATTCCCCTTGGCCTCTCCTTGCTGCTCGCAGGAGTTTGGAGAACCAGGGGATGTGCAGAGCTGGGCACTGCTCCCACCGTGGACCACCCCTGCTGCTCGCCAGATGAGAAACCACAGAAATCCCAGAGCTATTTTTGTGATCCTCCCTCCAGCCAGCGGTTGGGGTGGCGGCCCAGATCCTCACCTGAGCGGTAGAAATGGTGGGGGGACCTGGGGATGGTGGGGGACATGCCCTGGCGGCTGTAGGTGGGGGAGTCGATGTAGCCAGGGCTGGAGGCTCGCCTCTGCCGCGGGTCAAAGCTCTCGTAGATGTCCTGGCGTGGGGAAGGTGTGGAGAGCGGGGTTAGAGCTGCCAGGGGGTATCCCACGGATGGGGTCCCTGCCTGGGGTGCTCTGGGTGTGACACCGGGCAGTGGCTGTGTCCTCTGAGGCTGGGGGGGTCCCCAGGCTGCTCTGCCTCCCCCTGCCAGGGCGCAGGCAGCAGAGCCCAGGGGTGGGGAGCAGGTGACAGAGGTTTTGTGCCTGGGGATTGTCCCCTTCCCTTGAACTTGTTCCCAGTTCCTGGGGCTCCCTCCACGGGGCAGAAGCTGCACCCTGGGGCCATTCTGCCAGAAAGGGCTTTGATCCTGCTCTCCTTGGGGCCTCAAGGACACAACAGTCCCCCTCTCCCACCTCCCCACACCCTGGGACAGCCACCAGCCCAGGGGGATGAGCAGCAGAGCCTCTGGACAGAGGGACAGACCCACAGTGCCATTACCTGAGAGTACGGGGAGAGGGTCCCCAAGGACTGCAGGCAGCAGGAGGCAAAGTGAGGAGGAAAAGAGAGAGAGAGAGAGAGACAGCACGTGGTTAAGAGGAGCAGGGACAGACTGGGGTCCCACAGCTGCTGATTCCCTGTGTTACACTGGGGTACAGCTGGAGCTGAACTGGGGCAGGGCTGGGCAGGGAGCCCTGGCCAGGAGAGGAACTGGCAGGAGCACTCAGCAGCTGGCAGCTCTCAGAGAGCTCTGTGGAGAGGGGGAGGCACAGAGGGCCATGCCACGCTGCCTGCACCATCCTGGTGGGCTGCAGGATGCCAGGCTTGTGGCAGAACCTTGGGGTGGGGATGTGAGAGGTGCTGCTGCCAAATCCTCTAACAGCACCACTTCAGGTGCCCCTCCTGTGTGAGCTGCTCAGGCTCTCTCCTTCCCTGAGCTCCCTGAGCTCCTCCAGCAGCCCCAGCTGGGTAGGCAGCACAGTCCTGTGCCTGAGCATCCCCTCCTCACTGCACTGCAGAAATGCAGTGCCCCAGCCCTTCCCTGGCTGCAGAGCCAGCACCCCAGAGGCAGCCCTGCTCCCGAGGAGCTGTGCTGGCTGCCTGCAGGATTGCCTGCCAGGGGCCAGGCTCAGGGCTGTGAGGGCTGGATTCCCTGCCCATCACTCCTCTCACACAGCCCTGTGTGTCCCTGCACTTCCCTAAGGTCACTGGGATCTCTGACTCTACAGCAGCATCACCTCACCTCCATCACAGACCCTCCCCAAGCCTCTGGGAGAGGCCCTGCCCCACTCCTGCCTGGCTCCCACTGGCATGAGAAGCCCCCCAGAGCTCTCCCCAGGGGGGGGGCCCGTTCCTGCAGCCCAGCAGGGCTCCTGCAGCCCCAGTACCTCCCCATAGCTATATCTCTCCAGCGTCTCGTCCGACGTGTATCTGTGGTAGGGCTCGTAGGAAATGAGGTCGGGACGCTGCACTTCATAGATGGCTTTAATCTTGGGAAGAGCTGCCAGGTCTTTGTAATTAAGGATCTCATTATCCACTTTAGCCTAGGGAGAGGGAGAGACAGACAGAGAGATGGAAAGGAAGAGGAGGAGAGAAGGGAAGGGAGGCTGCAGCGCAGCGTGGAGCCAGCAGGGCAGACAGAGCCCACTGTCACCCCAGCAGCAGGGACAGGTAAGAGGAGAGGCCTGAGAGGCAGCAGGGGGAGGGCAGAGGAGCTGGGAGGGCAGGGCTGTGCCCCTGAGTGCTCCTGAGCTGTGCCATGGCACGGGTGGCACAGCGTGCTGCAGGGACAGGGGGACTCGTGCGTGCTGTCCCCAGATTCTGGGCTTGTCCCGCTCAAGGGCGGCTGTGGCACTGCTGTCCCCACCCCCGGGAGAGGGGCAGGGCTGGACTTACGCAGATGACACGGTTTGGGGAGCCGATGCTGGAGCCAGGGGGCGAGATGGAGGTTTCTGAGGTCCTTCTGTGCTGTGGAGGCACAAAGGGGGAGGGCAGGTGAGAGCAGGGCAGGGAGGGCCCCCGAGCAGGCAGATTGTTGGTTTGGGGCTGAATTTCACTGCCACAGCCCCAGCCACGGCCACCCATCATCCCCTGGGCAGCCTCAGGAAGCCACTCCAGGTGTGGGCACTGCCAGAACAGTTCAGTTCCAGCAGGGACTCAGGACAATGGCACCTGGGACGTGCCACCTCCCCGATGCCCCTCGCCCCGGTGCCTACCTTCAGCTTCTTCTCTGCTCTGGCTGCCTGCTTGCAGATGGGGTGCCACACCTCAGAGCCTGCAAAGGGACAGCAGAGGGACAGTGCTCAGCCCCACACACGGTCACCCCCTCCCTGGCAGGGCCAGCCAGGTCCCCCTGCCACGTCCAGCAGTGCCACAGGAAGGTGCAGGGCAGTGGGACTGAGTGTCTGTGATGAGGAATGGAACAGGGCAGGGCCAAACCTCAGCTGGGACAGCAAACTCGGGTGGGTTTGGGGTGGCCCAACCAGTTGCTGCTGGTTAAACTGGGGTGACACCGAGCTGGGGACACCACAACACCTCCCTCCTTTGGGCTGGAGTGAGCAGAGATCAGGCTGTGCCCAGGTGTGCAGGGAGATGAAAAGCTCCCAGCTCAGGGGCAGGTCATGGAGAGCAGAGATTTTTGCACCCAGCAGCAGGAGAGCAGTGGGAGGGGGATCCCTGGCTGCACACACAGACCCTTCCAGGTGCCACGAGGAGCCAAACCCGCAGTGTCCCCAGCCCTGCTGTCACAGCTTACCTGTCAGGTACATCTCCTCTCCCTCTGTGAACATCTGGTGGCAGCGCACACACCTGGCACAGGTGGGGTGGTAGTGCTTCCCTCCTGCCTGGGGGGGTGAGCAGAGAGGAGCCCTGAGCCAGGCAGGACAGGGGACCTGGCCTTGTCCCCTGTCCCTGAGTGACCCTGCCAGCCCTCGCTGCTGCCCGCAGTGACCAGGTGACAAACTGGGCTGGCCCTGGAGGCCTCCACATCCCATGGAGAAAACCAAGAGGGCTTCATCCCTGCTGGCAACCTGCTGGGCTACGAGTCCACCAGGAACAGGAACTTCCAGGAACACCAGGAACTTCTGCTCTCCTCCAAACCTTCAACACCAATAGAGCCAGGGGTCCCAGACCAGCAGGGACAGTGTCCCTGCAAAGCTGGCACTCTGGGAATGGCCAGCACCCTCTGCAGCCAGGCTCTGCACCAGCTCTTCCTCCACAGATTTGAGCAAATTTGGCCCTAGGTGTCACAGCAGGGAAGCAGCAAAGGGAGAAGAAGGATCCCAAAGACCTCCCTGGCCATCACTGTCAGCTCCTCTCCCTAAAGGACCTTCCTCCTCCTCCTCTGCTCCAATTTCAGCGCTGGGGACAGGCTCTTCCCCAGCTGGCTGCTCTTTGACAGGGCTAACAGCTGAAATTGGGAGCTTGCTCCCCTCCAAGTGTCTGCCAGCATTTCAGTTTTGGGCTGGGAGCCAGCTCAGGGCAGGAGGAACCTGGGCTGGCACAGCTCAACCCTAAAGAACTTCTTACTCCATAATAAACCAGGAGAAGAGGGAGAGTAATTGAAGGTGGCAGAGGGAAGATGAGGCTTTTGCTTACAAAGAAGAGGGGGATGGAAACAGGAGGATCAACAGGGAAATTTGCTGCAAGGATAACTGAGAACCTGCCCATAAAATCAATCTGGAATTCAGTGTCCTTGGGGGGCAGATGGCAATCAGTCCCTCCAGTTTATGCCAAAAATGAGTGGAAGGTTTCAGGACAGGCAGGAGGGTGAACTTGGTGGGTTTGGACCCCTCTTCCTTTCCTTGCACTGCAGGGAGGGGCCAGCCCTGTGCCAACCCAAGCCATTCCCTGTGCAGGGAGGCTGGCTGCTCCCCCAGGGGTGTCCCAGCCCATTCCCAACCTTCATTCCATCACACACCTTCTCCAAAAGCCACTCAGAACTCCTCCAAACCATGCACAAACCTTGCTCCTTTTATTCTGGTTTTTAGTGCAGCCGGTGCCAGGCTGGTGCAGCTGTGAGGGAAGGGAGCTGCTCGTTATCACAGGGTCCCTTAAAGACTCATTAATGATCCCAGCCTGGCTGGGCAGCCTGGAGCAGTTGGGAACAGCCTGGAGGCTGCCAGCATAGCACCAGGAGGCTCCTCGGTGCCTAAAATGATTTAAAGGCACCCTTCCCATGTCACACTCTGACAGGGAGGACAGTTAAAGCCCCTGGATCCACAGATGGGAGCAGCCACAGCCCAGGGAGGGTGAGCAGCTCAGGCTTCCACCCCTGGAGGTGTCCAGGGCCAGGCTGGATGGGGCTTGGAGCAACCAGGGGGGTTGGAATGAGATGATTAAGGTCCCTTCCAACCCCACCATTCCATGATTTTGTTACAGGAATCCCAGGCCCCCTCTGGCTCCTGCTCCCAAGGCAGGCAACACCACCCTGCTCACAGCGCTGGCATCCTGAGGCTGCTCTGTCCTGGCACGGGGCTCCTGGGGGCTGGCAGTGCCCAGGGGAGGAGCAGCAGCAGGGCTTTGATGTCAGGGCTTTGTCCTGCTCACATGTGCTGAGTGGTGAACTGCAGGGCAGCCAGCCTGGGGCAGCTGCTGCAGTGCTGAGCTCGTGCTGCCAGCAGGGCTGGAGTCAGCAGAAAGCTTTGCCAGGCACACACAGCCCCCCCCAGGCTGGGCAGAGGTGCTGGGAGCTCCTGGAAATTTGTCCCAGCCTCAGGAGAGGTTCTTTGGGCAGGCTGGAGCTCCCAGGAGCAGGGAGGGTGATTCCTTCTTGGGGGCTGTGAGTGAAACAGGCTGGAGACATCCTGGGAGCCTCTCAGCAGGCTGGAGACATCCTGGGACAGGCTGGAGACATCCTGGGAACCTCTCAGCAGGCTGGAGACTCACAGAGCCACAGCCACGGCCACCCCAGCCCACAGCACCTCTGAATTTGGGCTGCAGCTCCCTGTCTCTGTGCCCTGGGGCTGGCAGAGCTGTGGCAGCCCTTCCCTCCTGCTCAGCCCTGTGCAGGGGGAGCTCTCAGAGTGACAGAGCACAATTCCAGCACTGCTGCCTCCCTGTGCCATCACAGGGTGTAAAATCACACCAGGCTTCCTTCTCTGTGCCTCCTGAGCCTTTAAATTACCCTCAGACTGGATTTTCTGCCTTTGGTTTGTTTTTTTTTTTCCTTGCCAGCACTGGGACAGAACAGAAAGCATGAGAGGACACATCACTCCCAGGAGATGGGAAGGAGCAGCCCTGATGGACCTCCCTGTCCTTCCCCAACACCATCCCTCACTCCCCTCACCAGCTGTGCAGCCCCAAACACATCCCACAGGCACCTGCACCCACGGTGGCATCCCTGGGGAACCCCTCCATCCATGGTGGCATCCCTGGGGAGTTCCTCCATCCATGGTGGCATTCCTGGGCAGCCCCTCCATCCCCTGTGCCATGCTGCCATCCCTGGGCAGCCCCTGCATCCCCTATGCCATGCTGCCATCCCTGGGCAATCCCTGCATCCCTCCCTGGCTCTGCCAGAGCAGCTCCTGCTGCCCAGCCAAGCCCCCCTGCTGAAGGGCAGCCCCTGCTCCAGTTCCTGCCGTGCCAGGGGAGTTCCAGGGGAGTTCCAGGGGTGTTCCAGGGGTGTTCCAGGGGGTCGGTGCCCGCCGGAGGGTGCTGCAGCCCCGGAGCAGGCTCGGCAGCGGGCAGCAGTGTGGGATGCGTTTCCAAGGCAACAGGCAGGCTGCCGGCACAGGGATGGGCTGGGACACGGCAGCAGCTGCTGGGGCCGATGTCCCACAGCCCCAGACGTGTCCCCGGCTCCAGTACCCAAGGGCTGGCATTGCTCCCCGCTCTGCCACCCTCGGAGGAGGCGGTCAGGCTGTGACACAGCTGCTGCACGGCCCCCGGGGCTGGAGGGTGGCACCGTGGCGCACGTCCCCAGGCCATGTCCCCGTGCCAGCCCCGCGCTCACCTCCAGGACGCGGCCGCTGATGTAGCGGTCACAGGTCTCGCACTTGATGCCGAACTGGGCGTGGTAGTCGGACTCGCAGTAGGGGATGCCATCCCTGGGGAGAGGCACAGAGGGGTGGGTGCCAGCTGGGTGAGTGCCAGGCCAGCCCCGCGGGCGGGGCAGGGCAGGGCAGGGCAGGGCAGGGCGGTGGCACTCACTTGCTGATGTACTCGCCGGTGAGGATGACCCCGCACGTTTGGCACTTGAAGCAGCTGACGTGCCACTGCTTCTCCAGGGCCAGCAGCGACTGGCCCTGCTTGATCTCCTCCTTGCAGCCGGCGCAGTCTGGGGGGGACGGGAGGGGATGTGGGCACGGCAGGGACACCCCCAGCTGCTGTGACAGCCCTGGCAGTGCCCTCACCCCCAGAGGAAAGCCCTGCCCCGGAGCATTTGCTGTTACAAACACCCTGCTCCTGAGGCAGCCTCGTGGGGATCACTTCACTGTGGCAGTCTGTCACCTCTGCTTGTCCCCAGACCTCGGAGGCACCCCTGGCACCCGGGCACAGCCCTGAGCTGGGCTTCCCTCGGCGTGAGCAGCCTGAGCCAGGCCAGCTGGACATCAGCATAAAAATCTTATCTGAAGCAGCGACTGGGCACGGCAATGGTGTGCCAGCGAGGGGCTGGAGTCACCCTTTAAGAGAGGTTTAAAAGAGCCTGGACGGGGCAGCCAGTGCCAGCGTTTAGCTGATGAGGGAGGAGCTGCTGGGTCACAGCTTGGACTCGATGACCTCAGAGGTCTTTTCCAGCCTGGTTCGCTGTGTGCTGGGCTGTGGGAGGGCCCCGCTGGGCTGGCAGGTGCCCAAGGCTGGGCAGGGCCGGCAGAGGAAGGGCTGTGCTGTCCGGCCCCGCGTCTGGCCCCGCTGCGCCATCCCCCGGCCTCCCTTCCTCCCCCGGCCCCCAGCAGGAAACACACGGGCCTCGGACCCTGACCTTGACTCCTCCTTGTGCTCTCTCCCCTGGGCAGCAGGTCTGCCTGGAGAGGGGGTTTCGTTAACCCCATCCCTGCCACGGGGGAAGCAGGAGCAGCCAGCCCAGCCAGCCCCTCCATCCCCTGTGCCATGCTGCCATCCCTGGGCAGCCCCTGCATCCCCTATGCCATGCTGCCATCCCTGGGCAATCCCTGCATCCCTCCCTGGCTCTGCCAGAGCAGCTCCTGCTGCCCAGCCAAGCCCCCCTGCTGAAGGGCAGCCCCTGCTCCAGTTCCTGCCGTGCCAGGGGAGTTCCAGGGGAGTTCCAGGGGTGTTCCAGGGGGTCGGTGCCCGCCGGAGGGTGCTGCAGCCCCGGAGCAGGCTCGGCAGCGGGCAGCAGTGTGGGATGCGTTTCCAAGGCAACAGGCAGGCTGCCGGCACAGGGATGGGCTGGGGACACGGCAGCAGCTGCTGGGGCCGATGTCCCACAGCCCCAGACGTGTCCCCGGCTCCAGTACCCAAGGGCTGGCATTGCTCCCCGCTCTGCCACCCTCGGAGGAGGCGGTCAGGCTGTGACACAGCTGCTGCACGGCCCCCGGGGCTGGAGGGTGGCACCGTGGCGCACGTCCCCAGGCCATGTCCCCGTGCCAGCCCCGCGCTCACCTCCAGGACGCGGCCGCTGATGTAGCGGTCACAGGTCTCGCACTTGATGCCGAACTGGGCGTGGTAGTCGGACTCGCAGTAGGGGATGCCATCCCTGGGGAGAGGCACAGAGGGGTGGGTGCCAGCTGGGTGAGTGCCAGGCCAGCCCCGCGGGCGGGGCAGGGCAGGGCAGGGCAGGGCAGGGCGGTGGCACTCACTTGCTGATGTACTCGCCGGTGAGGATGACCCCGCACGTTTGGCACTTGAAGCAGCTGACGTGCCACTGCTTCTCCAGGGCCAGCAGCGACTGGCCCTGCTTGATCTCCTCCTTGCAGCCGGCGCAGTCTGGGGGGGACGGGAGGGGATGTGGGCACGGCAGGGACACCCCCAGCTGCTGTGACAGCCCTGGCAGTGCCCTCACCCCCAGAGGAAAGCCCTGCCCCGGAGCATTTGCTGTTACAAACACCCTGCTCCTGAGGCAGCCTCGTGGGGATCACTTCACTGTGGCAATCTGTCACCTCTGCTTGTCCCCAGACCTCGGAGGCACCCCTGGCACCCGGGCACAGCCCTGAGCTGGGCTTCCCTCGGCGTGAGCAGCCTGAGCCAGGCCAGCTGGACATCAGCATAAAAATCTTATCTGAAGCAGCGACTGGGCGAGGGGCTGGAGTCACCCTTTAAGAGAGGTTTAAAAGAGCCTGGACGGGGCAGCCAGTGCCAGCGTTTAGCTGATGAGGGAGGAGCTGCTGGGTCACAGCTTGGACTCGATGACCTCAGAGCTCTTTTCCAGCCTGGTTCGCTGTGTGCTGGGCTGTGGGAGGGCCCCGCTGGGCTGGCAGGTGCCCAAGGCTGGGCAGGGCCGGCAGAGGAAGGGCTGTGCTGTCCGGCCCCGCGTCTGGCCCCGCTGCGCCATCCCCCGGCCTCCCTTCCTCCCCCGGCCCCCAGCAGGAAACACACGGGCCTCGGACCCTGACCTTGACTCCTCCTTGTGCTCTCTCCCCTGGGCAGCAGGTCTGCCTGGAGAGGGGGTTTCGTTAACCCCATCCCTGCCACGGGGGAAGCAGGAGCAGCCAGCCCAGCCCAGGCTGCTCCATCCCAAATCCCCGCCTGGAAGATTTCTGACCCCTGGACAAAAGCAGGATCTGTTCCCTCGTTGGGGTCCTGCTGGTTTGGGGTTGTTTGCAGGGCTGGGGCTGCAGGGAGAGGCTCGGCATGCTGCTCCCAGGGATGCCTTGGCTATGGAATGCTCCAGCAGCCCGCACAGCTCCCTGCCACCCTGCTGGTGGCACTGCCAGGGCCACCAGGGCGGGCAGGGACAGGCTCCGTGTGCCTGCAGCTGCCGTGAATAAGGCTTGGTGTCCTCAGGTAACCCCGCTGCAGGGCCCAGCAGCGCCGGGAAGGGGATGGGGAGGGAGAGGAAGGCGGGAGGGAGGCAGAGCCTGGCTCCGCGCAGCTCCGGGAGCCCACGGAGGAAGATGAGGGAATTCCTGTCCTTTGGCTCAGTCCAGCCCTGCCACGTCCCCTCCATCGAGGGCTGGGGAGAGGGAGGCAGCTTGGGGGGCTCACAGGGGTGTGTCAGCACCAGCCCCACCACTAGCAGTGCCACCACGGTGACTGGGTGACAAGGACCACGGGTGACACCCTGTCCTGGCTCTGGCCTGGCTGCAGGACTGTGTCAGGCACTGACCTTCAGGCAGGAAGGGAAGGTCCTCCCAACCTGGGGTCAAAAGCAAGTCCAAACCCACCCTAAAGAGCTTGTCCATCGCTCCAGCTGACTTTTAGGGGATCTCTAGGATTCACCAGGGCAAGGGGTGAGCAGAAAAAACCTTTCAGTGCTTGCAGAGTCAGCAAGGAGCACCAGTGCTGTGACAGCCCCAGGAGCATTCCCAGGGCAGCCACCTGGACACCAACAACTGCCTTGGAGCAAACCCAGCTCCAGAACCTCCCCATGAGCGTGGTGGCACCTGCCCAGGTCACCAACAGGCCAGGGGAGTTTCCAAAACCAGCTGCAACCCTGGGTGGAGCCACAGGAGTGCCCTGTCCTTCCTCCCAACCCTCAGCTCTGCAGGGTGGCCCCAAAACCTGTCCTGTCACCCCCTCCAGGGCCACACAGCCCCTCTCTGTGTACCCAGCACAGCACAACTTACGGCTGGGCCCGTGGATCTTGATGGGCTTGGTGCTGAGCAGGGACTGGGAGCAGTTTTGGCAGACGCAGTCCTTCCCGCTGAACGTGACCTTGTCTCCGATGGGGAACGGCTTCCTGCGGCCAGGGACGTGTGGGGAGGGGTCAGCAGTGTCCCCAGGAGCTGCTCCTGCCCCGGGGCCAGCAGGGAGCTCCGGCAAGGGCTTCTCCAAGGGACCAGCAGCCCTGGGTGCCACTCACCTGCAGGTGCTGCAGACGAAGCACTTGGGGTGGTAGGCCCTGCCCAGGGCAGAGATGACCTCGCCGGTGATGAAGTCCCCGCAGCTGTCACAGCGGGTCCCGTAGAGCTGCTGGTAGTCGTGGGTGCAGATGTACTCCTGGTTCTTGAAGAAGAAACCCGACTGGGCCAGGTCGCAGCCGCACACTGCGGGGAGGACACGCAGCCGTCACGGCAGGTCCGCGATGCCCCAGGGTGGCAATTCCCCAGCTCCGCCGCCTCGCCAGCCTCCTGCAGGTATCTCCGAGGGTTTCCCTTGCTCTGGGGCCTCCCACAAGATGTCAGTGTCGGGCTGCGGGATGGGGCCGCTCCCGCAGGGAATCCCACTGCCGGCAGGGAGCCCCTGCACTGCAGCGCTCCTGCAGCTTGGCACGACCTGGGCATCCCCTCCCGGAGCTGCCCCGCCGGCTGGCACTCTCGTGGTGTGAGGAAGATGAGGACAGGGCTGGGAGTGCCCCAGGGACAGCTGGGCAGGGGTGTTGTCCCTGCCAGCTCCGTGCTGAGCCACCTGCAGTACCGGCCATGGAGCCCTGCCCTGACGGGAGCAGATCCCGGGAGCACTCGGAGCTCTCTGCTCCCTGATCGTTTTTCCATGGATGTCCAGCCCAGCCTGGCTTCCTCCCTGCTGTGGGAACTCCCGGGAGCACTCGGAGCTCTCCCTGCTCGTTTTTCCATGGATGTCCAGCCCAGCCTGGCTTCCTCCCTGCTGTGGGAAGTGTGGGTGGTGCACAGCCCATCACAGGAATCCAAGCAGACGTGGCCAGCCCTGGCCTCAGCATCATCCCCCTCCTACGGCCTCTGCAGCCAGAGGGACCAGGAGAGCAGCAGAGCCTGGCAGTGCCAAGGCACAGCGTGCTCTGGGGCCTGGGCACCATGCCCAGCCCGCCCTGCAAGGTGACAGGGTGGGGAGGGCACCACAGAGCGACTGGGCACCTGCTGGCACAGCCCACCTCGGTCTGTGTTTGTCCTTCAGCCCCTCTGTCCTGTCCCTGCAGCTGTGGGGACAGGGATGCAGCTCCTGCCCTGTGCTGCACCCCTTGCAGCTGCTCCCTGGAGACCCAGCAGGGGAATCTGGGTCTCCCAAACATCCTGTCAGCAACGAGGGACAGCCCAGCAGCTCGGGGACAGCATCAGGAAGCAAATGCAAGATAAAACGAGGCTGCTGTGTGCCCTGTTAGCTGTGAGAACAGCACATCCCGTGGCTCAGTCCTGTGCCAGCTCCCGGGGACAGGCAGCGTGGCTGGAGCCAGCCAGAGGTGGCAGGAGGTGAGAGCTGCGAGGGAAGGTGAGACAGGAGGATTTCCTCTCATTATTTATTCCCTTTCACTTGGAAATCGGGCAGTGAGCTCTGCCAGGCTCTCCCTGCTGGCTGCTGCTCCCTTTGAAGCTGTCTGAGCTCTTTGTCTGGATGCTCAGCTCCTGCTGGATCCTCCAGGCCGAGCTGGGAGAGGGCAGCACGCCCAGCACGGGGCCCTGCAGGTGCCAGTCAGCCCTGAGGGCATCCCGGGACAGATCCCCCCTCCCAAAAACCTGGAGCTGCCCACCCCACAGGGGACAGGGCTGCAGCAGGGTGGGGACAGCCCGGGGAGTGTCACCTGCAGCCAAACCCTCTGTTCTGGCAAGGAGCAGAGGGTGGCCAGGGGGATGGAGCTTGGAAGAGCAGAGGCCTTTAAAAAGCCCTGGAATGGGGAATTTTACAGCCTGCAGAGGCTGGTTGAGAGCAGCTGCTCCAATAAAGGAGCTGAGGAGCAGCAGCAGCTCTGCACCATGAGCTTTACAGCCCTGCAGCTCTCCCCTGCTGCTCCAGGAGGATCCAAACAACCTCTCTGCTGCACTCCTGCCAGCCCTGGGGGGCACCAGGTGCCAGCTGTATGCCATGGGCAGGTGGCAGGGATGTCACAGGGATGTGTCAGCCAACCCCAGCTCTGTCAGAGCTGCTCTGGGCATCTCCCCACCTCGCTGCCGCTCAGCCAGGCTGGCAGTGCCTCCTCCCCCTGCTCCTCCTCCTGCTTTGGGAGCAGCTGAAGGACACTATGACCCCCCCCAGACACAGATGGGCACGTTTGGGACCTGCGGGCTGCTCTGGGGTAGGGACACTGGACACCCAGAGGTGTCACAGGCTCTGCCATCACTCAGTGTCTCTGCCTGCCCTGTGCCACACCACATCCCCCCTGCAGCTGCCACCTCAGTGGGCCAGGCAGGTCTGTCCCCAGGGCTGTGGGACAGCGTGGCCAGGAGGTTTTTGGGGGGCCTTGTCCTACCTTGGCAGGTGAAGCAGCGGATGTGGAAGTGGTTGCTCTGCACGCGCACGACCTCGCCCTTGCAGGTGTCCCCACAGCGGTAGCACTGGATGGCAGAGGAGCTGCTCCCAGGGGTGTAGGGGTTCTGCTGGTAGGGAACTGCAAGCAGGGACAGCAGGAGGAGAGAGGGGAAGGGTCTGTTAGGATGTGGGACACGGCCGGGTGTCACTGCACTGAGCTCAGGCTGGTGGCTGTGACACGGCCAGGCCAGCACTGAGGGAAAGGGACAGCACCCAGTGATGTCACTGTCACATTTTGTGAAAAGTACCTTCGCCAGGATTTTCTCCTGGGAAGCTGAGAAAAATGAAAACAATAGTTATCTGATTCACTTCTCATGTGTTTTGCTGCTGTGGAATGTGTTTAGAGATTGTTTCATTGGTTTATGTGAATTGTTTTGACTCAATGACCAATCACTGTCAGGCCGTGTTGGTACTCTGGAAGGAGTCATGAGTTTTTCATGTATTCTTTAGCCTTCTGTCTGTATCCTTTCTGTATTCTTTAATATAATATAAATTAGCCTTCTAAGAA
Organism: Onychostruthus taczanowskii; assembly: GCF_017590055.1. Lineage (NCBI taxonomy): Eukaryota > Metazoa > Chordata > Aves > Passeriformes > Passeridae > Onychostruthus > Onychostruthus taczanowskii. The sequence continues at coordinate 1,756,352 of NW_024498573.1, forward strand.
CATAGTCATATTCACCATTTCCTTCCTTCATCTGGGAACCCCGCAAATACAAAACAGTGACTCTGAGATGGGAGCCCAGCCTTCTCTGGATCTGGGATTTCCCTGCCCCACAGAAGATGCTCACGGGCCTGCAGTGCCAAACTCTGTCCCTGCATGGACAGCCAGGTGACAGCATCACCCCAGAGCTCCCAGTGCTCTCCTGTCCCCACAGCAGGTGCACAGGACACTGCAGGGACAATCCCCACTGCTGCTGACCCTCAGAGAGCTCCGAGCTGGCAGCAGCTCAGGAAGGAACTGCTGGGCTTTTGGAGCTTCCACTTGTTTGCTTAGGAACTGGAGGAAGGAGACATTTGTCAAGGAGCTTTCAAACATCACAGCAATGGAGTGCCTGGCCCTGGTGGGGCTGTCACCTCCTCAGCGAGGAGCAGCAGCCTGGCCCCAGAGCTCCTTCCAGAGCAGGGAGGTTCTGGGAGGAGCTGGGGCTGCACCAGGGCAGGGCAAGAGCTGAAATTCTCCTGCTGCAGACAGTGCTGGGCTTCACCTCCACTCCTCACCCTCTGGGACAGCACCCAGGTGATGCCAAGCAGCCTCAGGGCAGGGCAAGAGCTGAAATTCTCCTGCTGCAGACACTCCTCACCCTCTGGGACACCACCCAGGTGATGCCCAGCAGCCTCCCCCCATGCTCCAGGGTGAAACCCTCCTGTTCTGTAGGGATCCTTCTGCTGTCTCAAGGCAATTCCCAAACACCCAGAGAAAACAGAGCAGCTCCAGCTCTCCCTGCCCCACCCAGGAGTGCTGGGGCTGGGCAGGAGCTCCAGCCAGGCTGACACCACGCCAAGCACTGCGGGATTTATTTGCTGCAAGATTTCCGACAGGGAGTCACAATCTGGGCAAGCCAAGCAGCAAAAAGGAGGATTTCAGCGGGCCAGAGCTTTTCTGACCCAGTGCTGAACTGCATTCCCAGGAACAAGAGAAGCAGCTGATTGAAAGGCAGCCTGTGAAGTGCCTCCAGAGCAGGGGAGAAGGGCACAGGACAGAGGAGATCACTCATCAGAGGCTCCTCGCTCACCGAGGGGCAGATCAAGTGACAGGGAACAGAAACAGCCCATTATCAGCTTCAAAAGCCAAGCAAGAGAAGTCAAAATGACATTGAGACCGTGGCACAGTAAAATGCCATTCCCTGTGCCAAGGGCCCAGAGGCACAGGGGCTGAACCTCCTGGAGCACGGCTCCATCCCTGGAATGGGCTGTGAGGGAAGCTCCCAGTGCCCTCCTGCAAAGCTCAGACTCCAGGAGCTGCTGGGATTTCCCTTCCCTTCGAGCCAAGGGCTCTCAGAGGTACCTGAGGCACTAAAGGACACCAAGTGCCAGCAGGGAAGTGACAAAATGGGAGTCAGGCCTGGAGCTAGCCCAACAGAGACTAATTAGTCTAGACCTAAATCACTGTGAGGTCCCAAACAAAAGGAAGGGAGCAGGGAACCCCCACCCAAGAGACAGCAGCCCTGGGAACAGGAATGCAGCACCTCCTGTGATGGTTGCTGGTGTAATGGGTGCCCAGGAGCTCTGCAGCTGCCTGAGGGGACCAAGAGGGTTTCCCAAGGCTGGAATAAATCAGGGATCTCCTCTGCAGGGGTCTCCAGCAGAGCAAGAGTTACAGAGCTGAACCTTCCTCCCACGCACCCACAGCTCACACCCTGGCCCAGAACGAAGCCAAGCCCTGGAAATCCACAAAGCTGGGAGAGGAAAGCAGGACAGAGGCAGGGGGGAAAGCCAGGAATTCATCCACACTTAAACACTTAAAATAAAGAAAGGGGGGGGCAGACAAAAATAATAATAATAATAATCTGTGTCGGAACATGCAGGCATCGCTTAGTGAGGGCTTCTGGTCTCCAGGGAAAACTTCCTCGTGTCCATAGCAACACATCCATGAGCCCTCGCTGGTCTGATGGGAGGGAGGCAGAGGAAAAGGAGCTGAGGATGGGAAAGATGCTTTTAGCTGTGCTCCAGAGCTGGATCTGAGCCATGACTGCTGGCTGTGCCCATGGGGACGGGTCAGGACCCGGCTCAGGGCACCCTCACCCTCCTGCTTTGTCCAAAAACTCCCCAAAGCTCCCTGATTTGTGCTTAACCCCCGGGCCAGGCTGGAATTGTGGCCGGGAACATTGGTGCATTGTGTGCCTGTGTTCCAGGCAGCAGCTGCCCGCCTCGTGGCCCCGTGCAGGAAGTATTACACACCCCAGAGCCCCGAGCACAGGGCCAGCTGAGCGGGGCAAAGCTCATTACACCAAATAATCCACTAATAATGTAAGTAGCATTAGTGGCCTCGCAGGCTGGGATGCAGCAGCCGTGCAGAGGGGGTGGGAGCTGCCCAAGGAATGCCATAATCTGCCCCCACTTTGCTCAGAGCTGCTTTGGGCCAACAATTCATGGGTTTGTGCTCCGCTCCCAGTGCGAAACACGCCCAGGGCCAGGCTGCTGTGGGGCTGTGCCCGTGTCCTGGCTGGTTCCTGGCAGGCTCTGGGTACAGCCAGGCAGGCAGGGAGCTGCCACGGGGCTGCGTGGGCACTCGGCAGATTTGCCAGTGATCCGGATTAAGGTGGCACCTCCGGTCAGGGATTGCTGCCCCGCACAGCCCCGAGGTCAGGCAGCGGTGCCCGTGCCCAGCCAGTGTGTGACCCTGGCAGGGACAGACCTCAAACATCCCCCAAACACCCCCAGGGCACAGCCAGTGTGTGACCCTGGCAGGGACAGACCCCAAACATCCCCCAAACACCCCCAGGGCACAGCCAGTGTGTGACCCTGGCAGGGACAGACCCCAAGCACCCCCAGGGCACAGCCAGTGTGTGACCCTGGCAGGGACAGACCCCAAACACCCCCAGGGCACAGCCAGTGTGTGACCCTGGCTGGGACAGACCCCAAACACCCCCCAGGGCACAGCCAGTGTGTGACCCTGGCAGGGACAGACCCCAAACATCCCCCAGACACCCCCAGAGCACAGCCAGTGTGTGACCCTGGCAGGGACAGACCCCAAACAGCCCCAGGAGGGCACAGGGCACAGTCAGTGTGTGACCCTGGCAGGGACAGACCCCAAACAGCCCCAGGAGGTCACAGGGCACAGCCAGTGTGTGACCCTGGCAGGGACAGACCCAAACCACCCCCAGGGCACAGCCAGTGTGTGACCCTGGCAGGGACAGACCCCAAACACCCCCAGGGCACAGCCAGTGTGTGACCTGAACAGGGACTGACCCCAAACACCCCCAGGGCACAGCCAGTGTGTGACCTGAGTAGGGACTGACCCCAAACACCCCCAGGGCACAGCCAGTGTGTGACCTGAGCAGGGACTGACCCCAAACACCCCCAGGGCCGTGCAGAGCAGCTCTGCCCCCCGGGGGGGCACAGGGACCCTGCCCAAGGGCTGCTCCAAGCTCACAACCTGCAGTTCCCCCCGTGCAATGCCCTCCTTGGCTTCGGGAGGGTCAAGGACCTTGTTTGGTTTCCTGTGCTCTTCCTGCCCCGTCTCCAGCCCTCCAGCAGGATGGGGAAGTGCCAAACCTCTGGAACACTCTGAGCACTTCAGGAGTGGAAGGAGAACAGGATAATTTCCATTTCCAAGCTCAGAACAAGCTCCTCCAGCAGCTTGGGTTCCCCCAAACCCCACAGCCCCACATACCTGAGCAACAGCAAACCAGGAACAGCTTTCCATGAACACCCAGAGGCATTTTTAAAGATCCATCCCTCCTTCCCTACTGGGACCAGAGCAGCTGGTGCTCCTTTCCCACCTATTTCCCTCTTCCAGCCCACTGGCCCTCCAGGAAGGTCTATCAGGGAGAAGCTGCTCCAGGTGGGATTTGGATCATTATCCACAGGGAACTGGGAATTCCCACCCAGCCCTGCTGCCAGCATGTTTGTAACACAGCATCTCCATGGGAAGATGGGCATGCCTGGCTTAATTAACAGTAATTAACATTTACACAGTGCTGGGAGAGCCACAGGTGAAGGGGACCATGGTAAAGCAAAGCATTCACCCTGGAATTAGTAAGGAGAGGCGGTGCCACCATGGGAAACTGAGTTTGGTTGGTGCCAGGGGGGGATGCAATGACTGAGAGCTGGCACCTACAGCAAAGGGGTGCCAGCAGGGGATGGATCCACCCTGGAGTATGGAGGGAGGTGTGGGTGTCACCATGGGATGGATCCACCCTGGAGTGTGGAGGGAGGTGTGGGTGTCACCATGGGATGGATCCAGCCCTGGAATGCTGGATGCTGACAGATGATGCTGGCAGGAATCTCCAAATCTCCACAGCTCCTTGGGGCTGAACTCCCTTCCAGCAGCTCCCCAGTGCTCCCAGTGCTGCCTGGCAGCGAGCAGTGTCCCACCCCATCCCCTGCAGGCTCCTTGTGGATGGAAATCCTCTTCTCAGACCCCCCTGGGGTGGTGGCACCAGCGCGGCACGGGCGGGGGTGGGAGGCGGGGAGGGTGAGGAAAAGTGGGCACTGCCGGTGGGAATTCCCAGTGGATATTCCTGGTGGGCATTCCCTGTGGGAATTCCCAGTGTTCACTCCCGGTGTTCACTCCCGGTGTGCATTCCAGGTGTTCACTCCCAGTGTGTATTCCCGGTGGGCACTCCCATTGGGTATTCCCAGTGGATATTCCCGGTGGGCACTCCTGGTGTGCATTCCCGGTGTACATTCCCGGTGGGTATTCCCGGTGGATATTCCCGGTGGGCATTCCCAGTGTGCATTCCCTGTGGGCACTCCTGGTGAGTATTCCCGGTGTGCATTCCCTGTGGGAATTCCCGGTGTGCACTCCCGGGGTACATTCCCAGTGGATATTCCCGGTGTGCATTCCCAGTATGCATTCCCGGTGGGCACTCCCGGTGTACATTCCCAGTGGATATTCCCGGTGGGCATTCCCGGTGTATATTCCCAGTGGATATTCCCAGTGGGCATTCCGGTCTGCATTCCCAGTGTACATTCCCGGTGGGAACTCCCGGTGAGCATTCCCGGTGTGCATTCCCTGTGGGAATTCCCGGTGTGCATTCCAGGTGTTCACTCCCAGTGTGTATTCCCGGTGGGCACTCCCATTGGGTATTCCCAGTGGATATTCCCGGTGTGCATCCCGGTGGGCACGGCCGGCACTCCCCGGGAAGGGCCGGTCCCGGGGCTCCGGGGCTGGCAGAGGCTCAGGAAGAGGAAGCCCAACCCGGCAGCGCCGGGGGCGGCAGGGCTGAGTGGGCAGGAAGGAATTTCGCTGGAAGCTCGGGAGAGGCCGGGGTGAAGCGGCGGGGGTGGCACACAGCGTGCGGGCTGGGGGCACACAGCGAGGTCACAAACCCCGCTGCTGGCACTGGCGACAAGGAGGGCACCCCGCAGGAGCCGGCACCCCAAACCCGGGGGATGCCGGGGCCCGGCTGGCTCCAGGGGAGGATTTCCCCTCCGGCAGGAGCTGAGCCTGTCCCAGGGTGCCGGGGAGGAAGGGTGGGAGCTCCAGGGCCGCGGGATGTGGGTTTCTCATCATCATCAGCGGGGCCAAAGGCTCCTGCCTGCTGTCCTGCCGCGGCCAGGCTCGGCTGCAGCCTGAGAACGCCTTGGGAAGGAAGGGCAGGATGGGCTGGGAGCCAGGAGAGCCTCGGGCTGTGTCCTGAGCCTGGCATACGGGAATGTGCCTGCTCCAGACACAGTCCCAATGAACAGGGATGGAAAAGACCCTGGAGTCCAGCCCAGTCCCTGCTGAGGAGGGGACGCTGGGGGTGCCAGCACCCAGGTAAAGGCTCAGCCAAATGCCCCTGAAATAGAGGGAGGGCCCAGCAGCCGGGGTGCTCAGCTCTGCAGCTGAACCTGAGCCCTGCACGGCCATCTCTGTGCTCAGGCCGCTGCTTCCACGGGGCTCCCACAGAGAAAATCCATTTCCACCAAGGAGAAAATGCCAGATTTACCTCTGGACAAAAGATTTTTCTCTCCTGATCCTTCCCTTCCCAGTAAAATCCAGAAGCAACACGTGGTTCTTTATTTAATATTTACATTTTTAACCTGGGGAGGGCTGAGTGCTGCTGATGGGCTGAGGACAGGGATCTGCTGTGTGAGCCTGCAGCAGCCCCAGCTGCTCCTCCAGTGCTTGTCCTGAACCCCTGAGGGCTGGGACAGTGGCCTGGGGACACTGGGGAGCACCCAGCTCACCCAGAGCAGCCCCTGTTCTGTTCCCAAACCCGTCAGCCAGCTCAGAGTGTATTCCAGGCAGGATTAGAACCCCCTCCAGACCATGCCAGCCTCTCCTGGCTCCCAGGCAAAGCCATCTGTGGCTTACAGCTCAACACCCTCCCCTGTCACAGCTCCTAATCCAGCCCTAGGCTTCCCTAATTAGATCAGCACCAATTATTGCCCCCACCTGGCTCACACTGGCCCCTTGCCCCTCACTCCCTGGGTGGGACACAGGACACAGATGAGCCATGGGTGCCGTGAGGATGGCACCAGGGAGCTGGAGTGGCACTGCCACCATGGCAGAGGGCATGGAGCTGGGGAGGCTGAGCCAGCACGGGCACCACACCAGGGAGGGAGGGATGCTCCCAGCAGGACTGGGATGGATGCCACAGGTGCCCAAATAGGTGCCAGAGCATCGTGAGGGCATGGCAGCACATCGTGCCAGGGTGGAGCTGGCTCACACGGGGACACGCTCCACAGACAGACAGGAGTGGGGTCAAAAACACCCGAGGAGACAAAGGAGGGAAGGAGACAAGGAGAAAAATCAAGATAGAAGGAAAAGAAGAAAAAAAAACCTGAAAAAAATGAAGCCAGGGCCCTGCCTGCAGAGCAGAATTTGCTTCTGGCTGCGTTTGTGGAAATTATTCTCCAAACGAGTGTGGAGGAAGCTGTGATTGTCTCCCCAAGCTGACCTGGCTGCAGCTGCCCCTGCCTGCCTGCAGGATGTTTACTTCCCACACAGGCAGGGCTGGAATGTGCCAGGGAGACCCCAAAACCCCCCCTGGGGCTCAGAGCTGTCACCTCCTGCCTGCAGGAGCCCCCAGCCCCATTCCTGCAGCACCTCGGGTGTCCTGAGGGATCTGGGATCAGCCTGGAAGCACTGAGTGCTGCTGTGATCTGCCCAGATTCCCGAGAAAAAGAGGGAAAAGTTGCTTTACTAATTCTTGGAGCTGCAGGGACATTTGATGACCTGAGTGCAGACAACAGGAAGGCACAGCAGGGCTGTGAGCTGCACCCTGGGCAGGGCCGGGGAACACGCTGGATCCTGGGAATTCTGCTGGATCCCAGCAGTTCCACTGCATCCCAGGAATTCCTCTAAATCACAGGAATTCCCCTGTATCCCAGGAATTCTCCTGTATCCTAAGAGTTCCCCTGTATATCAGGAGTTTCACTGCATCCCAAGAATTTGCCCGTATTCCAGGTATTCCCCTGTATCCCAAGAGTTCCACTGTGTCCCAGAAATTCCCCTGTATCCCAAGAGTTCCCCTGTAACCCAGGAATTCCAATGTATCCCAGGAATTCCACTTTATCCCAAGAGTTCCTCTGTATCCCAGGAATTCCACTTTATCCCAAGAGTTCCTCTGTATCCCAGGAATTCCCTTCTGTCTCAGGAATCCCCTGTATCTCAGGAATTTCCCTGTATCCCAAGAGCTCCCCTGTATCCCAGGAATTCCTCTGTATCCCAGGAATTCCTGGCAGCAGCCAGGGAGCCCCCTGGGCACCTCCTTGTCGTGGCATCCTCCCACCCAGGGCTGCAGTGACACCCCCAGGGAGAAGAGGAGGTGAAGGTCCCCCCTTCAGCATTCCCAGCACCCTCTGGGCACTTCCAGTGCCTGAGCACCCTTTCCATGGGGAAATTCCTACTGTGCCCACCCTGAGCCTGCCCTGGCCCAGCCTGAGGCTGTTCCCTCTCCTCCTGTCCCTGTTTGGGAGAAGTGACACCTTCCCTTCGCTGCCAGCACGGCTGTGGAGGATGAGGGGACAGGAGGGTGGCTGTGCACCCCCAGGGTGGGAATTTGGGGGGCACAGAGCTGGGGAAGGGCTGGAGCAGGGCAGGGGTGTGACCCTGGGGGATCAGAGGTTCAGCTGAACATCCCTGCTGGCAGCCACACCTGTGGATTCCCGAGGATCCAGGTGCCCTCCTGGCAGCCTCCCTCCCTCCCTCCCTGCCATCCCAGCTGGATCCTTTCCCAGGTGACACTGCACATCCCCTTTCCCAGGTGACACTGGCACATCCCCTTTCCCGGGTGACACTGGCACATCCCTTTTCCCGGGTGACACTGGCACAGCTCCATGGCAACAGGAGAACAGCAGTCCCTGCACTGCAGCTGCAGCCCGGGCTCGGGGCTCACACCTTTGTGCTGCAACACCAGGAGAGCCCCTGCAGCACAGCTCTGCCCAAACTGGGACTGACTGGGAGCCCAGACTGGGACCCCATGTTGGGACTGAGTGGGAGCCCAAACTGGGACTGAGTGGGAGCCCAAACTGGGACTGAGTGGGACGTACTGGGAGCTCAAACTGGGACTGACTGGGAACCCAAACTGGGACCCCAAATTGGGACTGACTGGGAGTGACTGGGATCCCAAACTGGGACCCCAAACTGGGACTGACTGGGACCCCCAAACTGAAACACGGAGTGACTGGGAACCCTAAACTGGGAATGACTGAGATTCCCAAACTGGGAGTGACTAGGATCTCAAACTGGGAATGACTGAGATTCCCAAACTGGGAGTGAGTGAGACTCCCAAACTGGGATCTCCAAGCTGGGAGTGACTGGAACCCCAAACTGAGAGTGACTGGAACCACAAACTGGGACTGACTGAGATTCCCAAACTGGGAGTGACTGGGGCCCCACAAGAGGTTCTGCCTGTGTGCCCAGGCCTTGGGAGCAGCTTCCCCGTGCCCTGCTGGAGCTGCCCCGCAGGGACCCAGTCCCAGCCCCAAATCTCCCGAGCACCCAAAAGGCTCCCCCAGCTCCCCCCTCCCCTGTGCCCATCCCATGGCCAGGGGGATGGCCTTGGAGCAACCAGGGTTAGGGAAGGTGTCCCTGGCCAGGGCAGGGGGTGGAACGAGGTGATTTTTAATGTCCCTTCCAACCCAAACCACTCAGGGGTGCTGTGACATCCCCACTGCATCCCACCCTCCAAGAGTGGGGCCAAACCTGAGCTGTCACTGCCTGCAGGAGCTCTGGGCCAGCCCAGCCCCACTCCTGCTCCCCTGGCAGGGTGGTCTCGAGGGACGCAGCCCCTTGGCAGCCAGGCACTGGCCAAGGTCCATCTCCTCCCCTGGATTTGGTTCCTGAGGCGTGACAAGGGGGGAGCTCCAGCCAGCTGAGCCAGCCAGAGCAGGAGGGGTGGCCTTGCCTGAGGCTTGGACCCAGCCCCAGCCCACAGGATGCTGTTTTCAGCTCCAGCTGGGCTGGACAGGTTTTGGGGGGTCCACGCAAGGGGCTACACTTGGGTCCTAAAGCTGAGGGATGTGCGGAGTAGAAGAATCTAAACTTGAGGTCCTGGCCAAAAGCTGAAAAGCCTGAGCTCATCACTTTGCTGAGGCCAGATTTCCTGCTGAGCAGAGGCTGTGTTCAGGGCTGGGACACAGTCCTGGCTGTGTGGGAGTGCAGGGAGCCCGGGGGGACTGTCCCCTGGCTGCCAAAGCCACCCACAGCACCCCCAGCCAGGCCTGCAGCAGTCTCAGCCAGCTGGAGCACCAGGGACCCATCCCAGCTGAAAACCCCCCAAAAAACCCCAAAGAGAAAGCAGCAAAGGAGCTTTCTGAGGAGGAGAAAGGGCAAAGGAGCTGTCAGATGGTGGCATCTCCTGCTGGGCACCGTGGAGGCAGTGCCAGGGTGGCCAGGACAGGAGGTGACACAATGGAAACACTCATTGCTGCTCACATGAACACCCGGAGACAGGCAGGACAGAAAGGAGATTATTGCTGGCTGCTGCAGGAGGGATTTGCTGTTTGCTGCTGCTGTGTTTTGTGTTTGCAGCTTCCCGTGTGGAAATGCTCTTTCCCTTGAACCTCCACCCACCAGCCCCGTGGATTTCGGGGCCGTTTCCCAAACATATGGCGCATCCATCAGAGACATAAAGGCTGCTATATTTAAAATATTACAAAAGAAAAGCCAGGAGCTGACATTTTTAAACTAGGCCAGCGTCTGAGAGAGGGAGAAGTGTGGGGATTGAGGATTTTCCCTGCCAGATCAGAGCAGCAGCCCCGTGGGATGAGGCAGAGCCAGGCTGGCACCTCGCCACCCTGCAGCAGACTGTTGCTTCCAGAGTCTGGGAGCACTTTTGGGAGAGGATCCGCCTGCTCTGTCCCTGCCTGCACCTCCGAGGAGGCTGAACCCAGCCCTGGTGAGGTGCTCTGCACGGGGATCTGCACCACTGGGCTCCTTCCTGCCTGGTTCTCCTGGGGATGGAGAACCTCCTGAATTCCCCCACTCATCTCTGTGTGTGTGCCCAGCATCACCGACCTGCCAGGCAGACAAACTCTTGCCTGTTTTCTAAAGCTCCTCCAGCTCTTTGCTCCCGTTCTGCAGAGTGCAGAGCACTCCCTTGTTTTATTTTAAACCCTATTCCTGTCGGCATTGTAACTCCAACCTGGGAGACTTCGTCAGAGCCAGGGAATGAGGGGTGGTGGTGGATTTGCTATTTTTAACTCTTTCTACTCCGGGGAGCCAGCTGAAATCAAATCCCCGTCCAGAGGCACTGTATGGATATTAATGCAACGAAATGGGAATTTGGGCTGGGGGTGACAGCTGGCAAAGCAAGCCCTGGCGTCACAGAGGGGACAATGTCCCCAGAAATAGGCTGCGGGGCAGGGATATTTGTTACAGAGCCCTCTCAATGCAGTTCCATTCCAGGGGATGAGTTACAGCTGGGGGCTGGGGGCAGAACTCCAGCAGGAACTTCCCTGGCTGGCTCCAGATTCCTCCAGGTGCTCCCAGAGCCTGGAAGGGGCTGGCTGGAAGCACTGGGAGCTCTGTCAGGTCCGGGGCTGAGCAGGGAGGGCACTGCCACATCCCCTCGGAGCAGAGCCGGGCCCAGCAGAGCCAGGCTCAGCAGAGCCAGGCCTAGCAGAGCCGGGCCTAACAGACCCAGGCCCAGCAGAGCCGGGCCTAGCAGACCCAGGCCCAGAGGCAGAGCCAGGCCCGGCAGCAGAGCCAGGCCCGGCAGCAGAGCCAGGCCCAGCGGCAGAGCCAGGCCCAGCGGCAGAGCCAGGCCCAGCGGCAGAGCCAGCACCAGGCAGGGCAGAGCCGGGCCCAGCAGAGCCGGGCCTAACAGACCCAGGCCCAGCAGAGCCGGGCCCGGCAGCAGAGCCAGGCCCAGCGGCAGAGCCAGGCCCGGCAGAGCCAGGCCCAGCGGCAGAGCCAGCACCAGGCAGGGCAGAGCCGGGCCCAGCAGAGCCGGGCCCGGCAGCATAGCCAGGCCCAGCGGCAGAGCCAGGCCCAGCGGCAGAGCCAGGCCCAGCGGCAGAGCCAGGCCCAGCAGCAGAGCCGGCACCAGGCAGGACACAGCCGGGCCCAGCAGAGCCAGGCCCAGCAGCATGGAGCTGGGCTGGGCTGGGTTCCCCAGGTGGGACCCGGGGAGGAGCGGGGCTGTTCTGGGATGCTCTGCCTTGGCAAAGCCCACGCTGCTTTTGGGCTGGCTGAAAACCAGAGCTGAGCTTGCACAGCCCCAGACTTCTGCCCCAGGCAAGCAGCGGGACACACAGGCACAAGCAAATTTGGCACCTTGATGCCTGTTAAATGTGCATTTAATTGAGATTTATAGGGGAACTTGCAATAGCAATTGATTATCAAAATCAGATTATTTATGGAGGTTTAGCAGCTATACAGGAGATTAATGCTGGTTGCAGGATAAATCCTCAGTAAATGTATGTTTCCCCAGTAATCAGCTAATAACACGTCAACCTAATTATCTCCTGAAATGGGCCCAGCAATTCTGACACACACTGCAAGGAGATATTGTCATCTGCAAATGGCCACCAGAAGGCCACAAGCAGCTCTGCCTCCACACCCCAGGGACACTCCGTGCTGCTGCAGCTCCTCTGTTTTCCTCAACTAGTGTTTGCTTATTAAAAAAATATTTACTGAAGGTTTTATTGATATGTTTCTGCAGCAGTGAAGCTGTGCCACGCAGCCAGCCCTGCACCCCCGCCCTGCCCTGAGCTGCTCAGGGCCGCCCCACGCTGTCCCCTCCTCTCCCCAGATGCCAGGATGTGCCACAGGGATGTCCCCAAGGAATCCCATCCCTGGGAGGGGCAGGAGGGTGCCCTGCCTCTGCCATGGCCAGGGCAGGCACAGGACCATGCTGTGGGATGCAGAGATGCTCTGGCAGTCACCATGGCAACCCCAGTACACAGCCAGGAGAACAAAGCTGCCAGGAGAGAAACAGGAGAAGGGAAGAGAAAAGGAAGGTGGGAAAAGGGTGGAAGGGAAAAAGCAGGAAAGGCAAAAAGCCATGGAGCAAAGGCTGGGGCAGGAGGGAGCCGTGGGGAGGGAAAACAGCAGTGGTGGAGGATGGAGGCTGCTCCCCTTGGGATGACCTTCACACAGCCACCCTCTGAGTGCACCACTGAGACATTTCCTGTCTCCTTCCACTGTCCCAGCAGAGGATCCCTCCAGGACATGGCCTGTCCCCTGCCAGTGTCCCACTGTGGTGCAGGAGGTGACAGCTGCCAGACCCCAGAGGAGCCTTGAGGCAGCTCAGAGACCCTGGGGGATGGATGGATGGATGGAGGGATGGATGGATGGATGGAGGGATCCATGGATGGATGATGGGCCAGGTGATTCAGCACCTTCCCCTGTCCCAGCACAGATGGGCTGGCTCAGGTTTTGGGGCACAGCCCAGCACACACACCACAGCAGCTCAGGGCTCTCCCACTCTGCCCCAGTTCTGGGCCCAGGCACATTTCTCAGCCCAGATGTGCCAGCTCTTTGTCCTGCTGCTTCCCAAGTGGAGCAGAGCTGCCTGAGCCCCCTAAAAGGTATTTCAGAACACAAACAATAACCAGTCCCAAATCCACAGCAGTGGCTGGTTGTGAAAGGAGCCTGGAACCAGGGGAAAACAGGATAAGCCATGCATGGCTCAGGGCTCCCCTGAACCCCAGAGCAGCGCCAGGGTGGGGAGCAGTGGTGCAGCCACCAATCCCTTGTACAGAAAAACACATCCACACTCTCCACTCTTGCTTCTCCTCCCTGCTTCAAAGGCAGAGAATCCAAAACCAGACGTCAGGGTTTGGGTCAGAAAGCAGCAGCTCCAACCTCTCTCAGCAAGAATGGAAAATAACATCCCACTTGGCTGTTTATCCTAATGAAATAACAAATCCAGAGGGAAGATCCCCTCTGCAGAGCAGCTCTGCCTGCAGCTGATCAGGAATCACAGACAAAGCCTCTTGCTGTGAGAACAAGAACGGGCACCCAGAGAGCTGGAGGAGGTCACAGGTACAGGGAAACCTGGCAGGAATGGGAGAAAAAACAGAGAAAACAGCCAGAAAAGGGACTGGTGAAGCTGCTCAGCCATTTTAGCAGAGAGGAGATAAAAGGAACCACTGAGGTGAGTGGCACAGGTGCCAAGGAGCTGCTGGAGCAGGGCACGGGCACCCAGGAAGCTGCTGCAGTGGGAGAGGAGTCTCCACAAGTAAAACCACACCTCTGCACCAGTGTGACACTCCCAAGGGAGCTCCACACCCCCCAGCCCCATCCTGAGCCTCAGCTGGGGGATGTGGGGCTGCCCAGCAAGAGGTGCCAACGGGGCAGGGCCACACCTGGCCAGGGATGGCAGGGACGTGGCAGGACAGGCACACCTCGAACAGTGAGCCCCCCATGGCACACGAGGGGCTTGGCACAGATGGGATTCACAGAATCACACACAGTCACAGAATCACACACAGTCACAGAATGACCAGGTTGGAAGAGGCCTTCAAGATTAGGAACCCAGCCCCAACAGCTCAACTAAACCCTGGCACCCAGTGCCACATCCAGGCTTTGTTAAACACACCCAGGGATGGGGACTGCACCACCTCCCCGGGCAGCCATGCCAGAACTTTATCACCCTTTCTGGAAAAACCTTTTTCCTGATATCCAACCTGTATTTCCCTTGGTGCAGCTCAAGGCTGTCCTCTGGTTCTGTCAGTGCTGCCTGGAGAAAGAGCCCAACCCCAGCTGAGCACAGGCACTTTCAGGAGCTGTGCAGAGTGATGAGGGCACCCTTGAGTCTCCTTTTCTCCAGGCTGAGCACTCCCAGCTCTCTCCTCCTTCCCACACTCGAGCTCCCCTTGGCTCCCCTGTTCAGAATCCTGACTCCCAGGGCAGGGGAAGCTCTGGGCAGACAGACAGGGCTGGATCCTGCTGGAAGCCTTTGGTGCCTTTCATCGGGGCTGGGGAAACAACAGCCTTCCACTGGCGGGCTGCAGGCGAGGGGCCAAGCGCTGGCATGGCTCCTGCTGCTCGTGGGCACAGTCTGAGTCCTGCTGATGCCTTCAGAGGCTCCCTGGAGTGGAGGCTGGACTGGTAAAGGAATAAAGCAGGGATTTATTAAAAGCCCTTCACAGGACACACCTCGGGCAGTGCAGGAGCCCGGCCGTGGCTCCACCCCAGGTGGACTCCTGGCCACGAGTTCTCACTCTTTGATCAGTTTTGGTCCATTCCATACGGGGGTTCAGTGTCCAATTCCAGCTCCAGCTGATGCAGTCCCATCCTCCCAGATTGCTCTCCTCCATTCCCTGTTGGTGGCACTTTTTGGGCTGAAGCTGCAGCGGTGTCCTTGGTTCTGGGCTGGAAAAGGATTGTTCTGTGTGCCTGAGCTGTGAGGAGAGCTGCTGACACTTGATGTGGAGTTCAGAGTTCTGCACCAGGGCAGTGCAGAGTCTGGGAAATATCAAAGCTCAAACTGAAGGCATCACTCCCTCCTGGCAGGGTGGGCTTAGCCCTCTCCATCCCACCTCTCCACGTGGAAATAAATCCATCTGTGGACAGGAAAGCACCAGAGACCCTCTGAAGCCGAGCCAGGGCTGGCGTTGCCCTGCGAGCTGCGGGCACAGGAACTGGAGCATTCCTCGTTAACAAACCCATCCATGCAGCTCCGCTCACCCGCGCCGAGGGCACGGCTGCCTTCCCCGCTGAGATGTCCCTCCCAAGCCGAAGCGACAGTCTGTCCCCAAGAGCCTCTGGATGCCACTTCGCCCAGCTCCTCATTAGCGACAATTAACGGGCAATCAATGGGCCCGGCAGAGCTGGCACTTTCCGGGAACAAGTCCCCTTTCAGCGGGAGGGGGAAAATGAGCGTGGGCTTTGTTGTGCTTTTGGTTAAATGAGCCAAAATCTGCCTGCCAGGGAACAGAACTGTGTCCCAAACTGGAGCCTCGCTGCCACCTGAGCAGCCAAGCAGGCAGAGAGGGCTGGGGCTGCTGCAGTGTCCCCTCCTGGCCAGCTCTCCCTCTGGACACCCACGGGATGCTGCTCCCAGCCCAGGGAAGGCAAGGAAAGAGCAGGAAGCAGGGGTAGAATCATGGAATGGTTTGGGATGGAAAGGACCTAAAAACTCATCTCATTCCACGCCAGCCATGGCAGGGACACCTTGCACTGTCCCAGGTGTTACCAAGCCCCATCCAGCCTGGCCTTGGGCACTTCCAGGCAGCCAGGGGCAGCCACAGCTGCTCTGGGCACTGTGCCAGGGCCTGCCCATCCTCACAGGAAAGAATTTCATCCCAATATCCCACCTAACCTCACTCCCTGGCAGTGTGAAGCCATGCCCTGTACCCTGCCGCTCCATCCCCTGGAAATTCTCTCTCTCCACATCTCTTGCAGGCTCCCTCCAGGCACTGGAAAGCCACAGCTGGGTGAGCACAGAGCTTCTCTCCTCCAGGCTGGACAATCCCAGGTGTTCCAGGCTTTCCTGGAGCCCAGAGCAGGATGCAGCCCTCCAGGTGGGGAGGGGGATGGACACTCTCCAGCCGGGATGGTGCTGCTGGCTCAGAGCCACGCCCAGGGACCAGGCAGGATCTCCCCAGCTTCACTCTTCCCTGGAGCTAACCCTCCACAACCTCTGCTTCTCTGGGTTCCTGTCTAGCTGAGGGAGGGAAAAAAAAAAGATAAAAAAAGGCAAGAAAGGCAAGAGGGAGATGTCCTGGATGTGACAGGCTGGCGGGTGTGACACAGGAGCCTCGTTAGCAGCATTTTTTTCCCGGCAGTTGGAGCAGGGGCAAAGCCAAGGAGAGTTTCCCAGTTGCCTGCACCAAACCAAGGCTGCTGCACAGGGGCAGAGCCGGGTGGGCAGTGGCAACCCAGGGGTTCAGCTGATGGCTCCTGCCACATCCCCAGGATGGGGGAAACTTGTCATTCCTCCAGCCACACTTCCTGCAGCTCAAGGAGAGCATCTGACCACGCTGTGCCTGCCAGGGCTGAGTTTGGGGGGTTTCACATCCCAAAGAGAGCTCACAGTGCCTCGTGCCACCAGATATTGGGAGCACAGGTCTGGGCCAGCCTGGGGACAAGAGGGGATGTGGGGATCAGCAGTGGCCACAGCAGACTGCAGCAGCTCTCCAGGGCCTCCAGAGGAAGGATCAGGCAGATCTCTCAGCTGACTAAGAGCCCTTTGTGCCCAGTGGCTGTGCTGTACCAAGAGAAGCCAAAGCAATTAGCATTTCTTGGAGACACTCTGGAAAATCCTCCCCGAGTGCTGGGGAGAGCTGCCACAAGCTCAGCAAAGGGCCTGGAGCCACCTCCCCGCCAGGGAGAGGCTGTGCTGGCAGTGCAGAGCAGGACTGTCCCCCTGGGGGGCTGTGCCCTCCTTACTGAGCCCCCTCCCAGTGCCACCACCTCAGGTCTCACCCTGGGCATTACAACCTGCCAGGAGCACAAAGCCAGGCAGCTCCCAGGTGGGAAAGGGCACTCAGGGAGTTCCAGGAGCGACCCCATCCCTCAGCTGCAGCCTGCAGGGAAGGGATGAGTGGGGAGGAGCAGTTTGGGGATCCCACAGGAGCAGCAGCAGCTGGCCAAGGCACGGATTATTTTTAACACTACTTGTAGAATGCAGCGAGAGCCAGGCCCGAGCTGCTGCTCACCCCAGCCCCGTCCCCAGCACGTGCAAGGCACAGATCTGCCAGGCAGGCTTTTTATAGGGTTTCCTGCTCCTGCTGGGCACGCAGCTCAGCGGCTCGGCACGGCCACATCGTCCCCTCCCTCAGCAGCCACTCACATGCCGTGCACCAGAGTCTTTCCATTCCCCCTCGAGCTGTTTCCTCTTCTCTCCTTATTAGGGATCCACCTACCTATCCATCTTCTCATTCTCTCCCCCTCTGTGGCTATTTTTAAGATGCCATAAAAGCTTTCAACGTGGAGCATCCTCGGGGAGGCGAGGGATTTTATATGTAGCCCATCAGAAGGAGTCATCACCACATAACTCACCACACAGGCAGCGCCTTTCCTTCTTTTATTTTTTTTTTCAAAAGCAGGGGAGGAAGAACATCCACACTCAATCCCTCAGCCAGCTCATCCAGGCCATCCTTTTCCAGAGGGGAAGGATCAGACCCAGCCCACTCCTCTCCTGGTGGGACACCAGTGCAAGTTCTCTCCAGTGGCATCTGGGGGTGGATGGAGGGATGGTTCTGCTCCCTGATCAAAGGCTGCAAGCTGGGCTCATCCAGCTTCGTGCCTCAGCAGCTGCCACCAGCCAAAGGATGGCCTCCTTGCTGAGAGGGGCTGGGCTCTCCCTGTGTGCCCACACTCCTGGAAGCTGCTCTTGGCTCGTGGGCAAAAGGTGGGGGAAATTCCAACCAAACTGCCTCCAAAGGCACAGCCTGGACAGACAGACAGACAGGACCAAGGTCTCCCTGCTCCCCAGGCACTGCATCAGCCCCACCAGCCCCTCTTTGCCCTCCTGAACCTGGTAATTCCCTGTGGGATAGCTGCCATGCCCTCCTGTCCCAAAGTCTGGCACAAACCCCAAAGGCACCCCACCCGTGCCACCTGCACCCTGGCACAGCCTGGCAAGAGCCAAAAGCAGGCTGGCACATCTGTGCCACGGGGGAAGGATGCCTGCACCTTGCTGGCCACGGTGCCAGTCAGGTGTGGGCACAGTGCCAGCTGTCACTGCCAGCCAGGTGTGGGCACATTGACCCCAATGCCAGCCAGGTGTGGGCACAGTGCCAGCTGTCACTGCCAGCCAGGTGTGGGCACACTGACCCCAGTGCCAGCCAGGTGTGGCCATGCTGGCCACGGTGCCAGCTGTCACTGCCAGCCAGGTGTGGGCACACTGACCCCAGTGCCAGCCAGGTGTGGCCATGCTGGTCACGGTGCCAGCTGTCACTGCCAGGGAAGCTGAGGCTGGCCAGGAGCCCAGCAGCGTCCCCGCAGTGCCCCGATGCCATGGCACCCTCCGTGCCACCGCAGCGTGCTCACCCAGCCTGGCTGTGCCTGGCACGGAGCCAGCCGGTCCCCGGCAGCCCCGGGCCGGTCCCTCCCGCTCGGCCGGTGCCAGGCTGGCACGGTTGGTTATTTCTGGGAGCTGACAGCGAGCTCTCCTTCCCTCGCTCCACCTTCTCCATCCTCCGAGCAGCGCGGCTGGCGCGGGAGGTGCCGGCGGGGAATGGGGACAGACAGACAGTCGGACAGACAGACAGGAGGACAGCCGAGCTCCAGCAAAGCCTCCTGTCCATCCCAGCGGGGCTGCTGCTACAGGAGAGGAGCAGAGAGCCGGGCACAGCTGCCCAGCCCACAGCTGGCTGCGGGTCGGTGCCACAGAAACGGGACTGCAGCACCCTGGAGGGGCTCGGGACCCCTGCCGACCCCAGCCCTCTTTGGGATTGGCTTCTAGAACCTTCCCAGTGCTGCAGCCAGCTGCTGGCCGCTCCCTGCTTCACACGGGGACCTGCTGCAGTCCTTGCTGATGGTCCTGTGGTCACCAGGGCACCCTGGCTGGCACAGGGTCAGAGAGAGCCCTGCCCCAGCCCCAGGGGATCTCATTCCTTCTTTTAGGAAAAGCCCTCGAGGGTTTCATTCCTTCTTTTAGGAAAAGCCCTCGAGGGTTCCATTCCCTCTTTTAGGAAAAGCCCTCGAGGGTTTCACTCCCTCTTTTAGGAAAAGCCCTCGAGGGTTTCATTCCCTCTTTTAGGAAAAGCCCTCGAGGGTTTCATTCCCTCTTTTAGGAAAAGCCCTCGAGGGTTCCATTCCCTCTTTTAGGAAAAGCCCTCGAGGATCTCATCCCTTCTTTTAGGAACAGCCCTGAGGATGGAGTGCAGAGGGTTGGGGCAGGGCAGAGCAGCTGTCAGGCCAGCCCTGGGTGAGGAACCCCCTTCCTTTGGCAGCTCTGGGCCCTGCAGGGGTTTCACACTCGGATTTGTTCCCCCTGCTCCTCTAAAGCTTTGAGGTGTTTGTTCAGGGGGTGAAGCACAGCCATCCACCCTGCTGGGACCCTCTGTGCCTGCCCTGGGAGTCCAGGCTGGGAGCAGCTGGCACTGGGAGATCCCCACATGTCCCAGCAAGTGCCTCTGAGCCAGGCAGAGACCCACCCAGTCCCCAGGAGGATTCAAAAATAGCTCCCATTCTCCAGCAAGAGCAATCCCTGGAAGTGTCCAAGGCCAGGTTGGGCAGGGCTCGGAGCACCCTGCTCTGTGCAAGGTGTCCCTGCCATGGCAGGGGGTGCTACAAGAACCTGCAGGTCCCTTCCAGCCCTGGCCATCCTGAAAATCCAGGAAAAATCCAGGAAAAATCCAGGAAAAATCCAGGAAAAATCCAGGAAAAATCCAGGAAAAATCCAGGAAAAATCCAGGAAAAATCCAGGGCTGGCAGCACAGCACAGCTGGGGTGTTGGGAAGGACAGGCAAGGTGCAAGGTGCTTTCACAAGCGAGGTGTGGCTGAGGGGGGCTGCTCCACAGGGCCTGGCAGTGGATTTGGGAGCCCCCAGCGAGCCCTGCTCTACATTTGGCTTGTCTGATGCCAAAGCCTGGCTGCACTTCTGGGAAACAGTCCCTGAGGACAGGTCAAAACCTGGAGCTCCAACTCAGCCTGGGTTGAGGAAGGGTTTTTGGGGCTGGCATTGGCTCCAGCAAAGCTTCTCCTGCCCCCCAGCTCTCCACATGTGCCACTTGTTGCCAAGAAAAACCAGAATCCAAGGGGATGGCTTCAAACCTCAGGCACCTGCTCCCCTCTTGCACTGCTGTGCTCCTCAGAGAAACCTTCCCACAAGGATTTCCCCAGGTCTGAGCCTTTTTCAAGGCTCAGGAAGAAGCTGATTCAAAATGGAAGTGGAGTAAAATGAAGTCCATGAAGAGAAAAACAGATGATCCTTGGGGCTCTGCAGACCTTGCCAGGCCAGCAAGGGTAAGAAGAAAGGAAGGTCAGACAGGCTGGCTCAGGAAACCACAGCAGCAGCTCCTTTTTCTTTCTGCTCTCTGCCCCAGGCAGTGGAGAAAGCTCATCAATTCCCAGGCCAGGGCTTATGGCTGATACTGATAAAGCATTCAGAAAACTCCACCTGAGCTGAAAAATGCACCCAGAAACTCAGGCCCATCAAATACCTGAGCCACCAGCAAATAAATGGAACCTGTGCAGCCAAATTTGCTCCTGGGAGAGATCACTTTGGGCCTGGTAAACCTCAGGCAGCCCTTTCCTGAGAGCCAGGAGTGCCCATGGGGCTGGGGGCAGTGCATTCCAGCTGCTCTGCTCCCCCAGGGATGCACTGAGCCCCCCGACCCCAGAGGTGCTGGGCACAGGAGCACTTGGCACAGCCAAAAATCCCTGCTCCAGTCCCCTGCCAGCCATGCCCACAGCAACAATCCCTGCTCCAGGCTTCCAGTCCCTGCCAGCTTTGCCCACAGCCACAATCCCTGCTCCAGTCCCCTGCCAGCCTTGCCCAAAACCAAAATCACTGCTCCAGTCCCCTGCCAGCCTTGCCCACAGCCAAAATCCCCGCTCCAGGCTTCCAGTCCCCTGCCAGCCTTGCCCAAAACCAAAATCCCTGCTCCAGGCTCCTGCCAGCCTTGCCCACACCCACAATCCCTGCTCCAGGCTTCCAGTCCCTTGCCAGCCTTGCCCACAGCCAAAATCCCTGAGCCCGAGGCACCTGGTCCTCCCTCCACATTCCCTTCCATCCTGCAGAACTCTCCATCATTGCTCAGCCCAGTTCCTGCCATGACCACTCCACCCCCAGATGCTTTCTGGAGGTTCTGCAGCGCTCACAACTCAGGCACTGATGCATTTAAGAACTAAAAATACCGAAATACCGAATGAGGTGTTCCCAGCACTTCGTGATGGCCCCAGCACGACAGGACTGCAGGGTCTGGCAGGAACTGGGTGGGTTTTTCCTCCCTCCTTCCCAGCAAAGGCAGCAGCACATGGACTCCTGTCATCAGCCCAGCCTGCTGGCATCCCAAACGCTGTTCTCCTGCTAAAGCAGCAGCAGTTGATGATTAGAAAATGCACTGTTTGTTCCAGAAGAGCACGCTAGGCCCTTGGAAGAATTCAGTCGCTTCCATTGACCTTACAGCACGCACTCCACGGATCTGCAGGGCCACTTTCCATGGCTCCTGCTCTTCCAAGGGCCAGCTGCCAGGAAAGAGGGTTTGAAAGAGCCTGGATCAGAGGACAGAGCCCATCCACCAGCCCAGGGACAGAGCCGCTGCCCGGGATTGGAATTTTCTGGCAGCAAAGCGAATGCAATGGGTGATTGTCCCTCAGGCCGCCCAGGAGAACAGGGAATGATTTGTGTCTGGTTGTTTGTCACAGTCAGGGTACTGAGAGGACTAAAATGCAGGCAGGGAGTCTGGGAGTTCTCCTTGGTGCCCAAATTCTGGAAAACACCCTGCTCATGACATCAACAGGCTGATCCCTCTGGGTTCCCTGCATCTCTGACCGTAGGACACCCTCCCTGCAGGACCCTCCCAGCTGCTGCCCCGCAGGGTGGGGACACCTGGTGAATCACCTGGCCCAGGAGCAGAGCTGCAGCTCCCAGAGATGTGCAGCACCACGGGATTCCTCTTTAATTACACAGGGCCTTAATGGAGTTTGCTGGTAAACACCTTGTAACCACATGTGCCTGCAGATTACGGGGTAATTACGCTTAGAGGATCACGATCTAAGAGCAAGCATGATTTAGGGAAGACAAAAATAACCAAGCAAACATGCTGCATTCATCAGGATCTGTCAGGAAGCCTCCCATCCCAAATGCTTTGCTGTCCAGCCTTTCCTCTCTCAGAGCAGGGGCAGGAATTTGAGAGGTGCCAGGGATAGGGATGAAACTTTGCACTTGGCATACCAAACTACTTTGGGAGCTCTCCGTGCTCCAACAGGCTCCCAGCTGCTCCAAAGATGGGGAAAAATGGCTGAGCCCACCCTGAGCTGGCTTGCCATCAGATTCTGGCCCCATTTTTGCCAGGTGCATGTTGGAGACAGCAGGGAGGCTGGAAGATGCCAAGAGTGTGAGCCAGCCCCCATCACCCCGTGCACACTGCTCCAGACCCTGCCCATCCACAGCTGGCCAGGGTTTCACCCCCAAGAGCTGGGGTGTCCTTGCTGGAACCCAGAACAAGCAGGGGCACCTTGTTGCTGCCAAAAGCAGAGCCCAGGCTGGCAGAGCCCCTGTGCCACCCCAGAGGGGCTGGGGATGATGTGTAAATCCCACGGGGTGACTCACAGCCAGCACTCCACGGACCTGCAGCACCCAGACCTGCTGGCTCCCTCCAGAGCAGCAGAAGGGATCCTTCCCACTCGTTTCAGCCTCCGAAATCCTCGGGGCAGTGGCAGCTTTAACCCTTTCAGCACAAACACAGCATCAGTCACATCAGACTCCCTGCCCAGATTCCCAGGGAGATGCTGGCTGCAGGCAGAGCAGACTCCAGGGGGTGATTTTAAGGGATGTTCTCTTGGCCAAAGGTTCATCCCACAAGCTCCAGCTCCCATGGAAATGCCAAGCAGCAGCACAGACCTGTTTGCTAAGGTAAGGGATCCATTTGTAAGCAATTAGTGAGAGGCAGTGATAGCCTAACGAATGTAAACACCAGCACTGTGCCCTCCAAACCTTCACTGCACGCCTGCAATCCCAGGAGCAGAGGCCACCTTCCCACCCTCAGGGCCAGCTGAGCTGCTCTGCAGCCTCAGGACAGGAATTTACACCTGATCTCAAGTGCTTTTATCTCTTCACCCCAAATACACAATTTTCATCTGGCTTTGCCTTCATCACGGGACAGATGATGACACGGTGACACTCATATCCAGGCTGAAAAGCGACCCCCTGTCCCCTCAGCAAGGCTCCTGTGTGCTGTGCATGGAGCATCTCCAGAGATAATCCCAGCAAATCCTGCCCAGAGCTCCTGGAGGCCTCGCAGATTTGCTCAGCAGCGTGGCTCGGGGCCAGCCGTGGCCCACAGCCACAGGTTTCCTGCCTCACATCAGCTCCAGGCAGGGGAGAAGCGTGAACAAAATGCACCCAGCGAAATGGGAAGCAGTGGTGGGAATTCACAGATCAGATGGTGGCATTCTGTCCTCAGCTGTGCCTCTCCTTCCTTTGCCAGCCCCAAAATTTTAGGCCTGCAGGCACAGGCACACCTGGACATCATAAATTTGTGCACAATCTGCCTTCTTCAGCCCTTGTCCTGGGGAAAAAACAGCCAGAAAATGAAAGCAGCAGACCTGCCCATGCTGGGAGGGCTGGGAAGCCTCTGGCAAGTGGCACCAAACTCCAGTGAGCCACTGGCCACCAGCAGAGGGGTGAAAAATCCATGGTAGGTCAGTGCCAGGGGCATCACAGGGGGTGAAACAGAGATGGCACTGGCACAAAGCCGCCAGGATTTGGGGTTTTAGCCTCGTGGATGGATTGGAGTGCTACAGGCTGGGGAGGGATGCCCAGAGCTGGGTGAGGCAGCTCTTGGCAGAATTCACAGCAGTCCCAGAATGTGCTGATGGCAGAGATGGCCCCTCAGCCCGGCCTGGCTCACAGAGCCATGCTGGAACACAAGTGAAGCAGCATTTGGGCATCCAAGCCCTGCTCGGAGCCCTCCAGCTGCTGGGAGAGCAACTGGGAGCCCAAGAGGGCAGAGCCAGCCCCAGCAGGGTTTGCACAGCCCTGCAGTGACCAAATCACCAAGCCCCAGCACCCTGAGCCCCAGGGGATGTCACAGAGTTGCCAAGCCTTGACTAAAACACGTGGCTACTTAAAATGGGGTAATGGCAACTTAGGCAAAGAGTGCAAAGACCCCCAAAGGGCTTGGCAAGAGCCCTGGCAGCTGCTGGCACTGCTGAGTGATGTGCCCAGGGCCACAGAGCTGGGTGGTGGCAGAAGGAGGAGCAGCTCCCAAGGACTCCTGGCTGTGCCCAGTGACCTCCCTGTGTGGCAGGGAAGAACAGGGGGCAGGCAGCAGGGTTTGGCACATCCCTGGGCAGAGCAGGGGGCAGGAGCAGGGTTTGGCACATCCCTGGGCAGAGCAGGGGGCAGGAGCAGGGTTTGGCACATCCCTGGGCAGAGCAGGGGGCAGGCAGCAGGGATTGGCACCTCTCTGGGCGTGGGAGGCCGCAGCTGAAGGAGTTTTGCAGCACCATCAGATAGCTGGAACACAGCAGTGCCATAAACAGCCCTTATCTCCAGCAGCAGCTATTAAGATCTGGCAAGGAATCCCAAAAGGAACCAACAGGCATTTGTCAGAATTGGCTCAGAGGAAGCCCAGCAGTCCCACCTGACCACGGTGGCCACCGACCCCAGCAGGGCTCTGCAGCAGACCTGAGCTGCTCCCCCCGAGGAGCAGAGGGAGGACCCTTTGTTAGCAGGCATCCTGCAGGCTCGGAAAGGATCAGTCCCTATTGTTTCCTACCTAGGCAGCTCCAGCCCCGCTCCCCCGGGAGGGGGCTTGCTCCTGCCCCAGGTGTGGCTCGGGCACAGGACACCTGGAAAGTTTCCTCTGCCTCTGACACAGCCCAACAGAGCTGGAATCACCTGTTCTGTTGCCTCGCAGCGTGCCAAGGCATTTTTCACGGTGTTTTGCTCGGGAACCACCCCAAGCCCTCGGATTGAGAAACCTCAGCACGCCAGTGCAATGGAGAAGTTGCTGCTCTGCTGTTTCGTGCCTGGGGGAGGGCTCCGCTCCTCACACAGCTCCAGGACCCACGGGAGGGGCAGGGGGGCTTCCCTGGATAGGTTAGCCCAGGAGGAAGCCCCTCAGGTGG
This sequence comes from Onychostruthus taczanowskii, assembly GCF_017590055.1. Classification (NCBI taxonomy): domain Eukaryota; kingdom Metazoa; phylum Chordata; class Aves; order Passeriformes; family Passeridae; genus Onychostruthus; species Onychostruthus taczanowskii. The sequence goes on from NW_024498573.1 coordinate 1,781,484, forward strand.
CCATCAACATCGACTCCTTTACCAGGGACTTGCTGCTTTTAAAGCCAGGGATCAAAGCCGCACCAGCGAGGTGGGCACAGCTGTCACACAGCACGTCAGGCAGGGAAAAGAAATTGGTTGTGACTTGCTCAACCCTGATCAATCTTCCCAGACTTTCCAGCAAGGGCACAGAATCCAAAGTGAGCAGCCTGGTGCCAGTTCTCATCTTATGCAGCACATTTCCGAGCTCTGCTTCTTTAGAAATTCATCCACAGCGCATGAGTGCCTCCGTCCCTGTCTCACACACACAATAGCAACACCCACATTCCCAGCTGCAGAAGGTTTGGGTTTTTTTGGTTTTTTTTTTCAGGATTGCACCTGTGCTTTGCTCAGGTTTCTGGGTCTCTCCTCACCCTTCTCCTCCTCCCCTCCCGTCCATTTCTGCCCAGGCAGAGGCAGCAGCAAGTGAGGCTGTGCCTGTCAGAGCGCTCCTGGCTGCCTCTCACCATGTTGCGTATCGACATTTCAGTCGATGCTCTGCCCTCCAAAACCCCAGAAATCCAAGCCAAGAAAAGTACTCCGAGGAGATAAGCACCGCGGCTCAGCCCACATCAAACACAGCCGAGCCAGAGCCTGTCAGAAAGCAGGGGAGCAAAAGGCAGGCAGGAAAATAACCCAAAATTCATCCCACTAGGCTTGTCAGCGCCGCTATGACATTTTCTTTCCAATTGCTCCCAGCCAGCTCGGTGCGGTATCAGCCCCATTCCCTCAGCCAAGGTGAGAGGACGCCGTACTCACTGCTAGTGCTCATCCTGCCGCTCCTTCCCCGTCCTTCTCACCCAACAAAGGGGCGAAGATGCTCTTTAAATCCGCTTCTCCTGCAGCTCCGCGGCCGCGGGAGGAGGCTGCCGCTCTCCTTCTCCCAGGAGAATATTCCCGTGCGATCCGCCGCCTAACGCATCCCACGGCGGCTGTCCCCAGGGCTGTCCCCGCGGCCGGAGGATGCCAAGGTCACGGCTGGCGGGGAGGGGGCCGGGACCGGCCCGGGGGAGGGTCCCGGCGGAGCGGCGGGGGCCGGCCGGAGCTCGGCCATGCACTGCGGAGCGCGGCCGCGGCCGCCCGCTTNNNNGGAGCACTCCCTGCTCACCGCCCCGGCCCGGCGGCACCGCCCGCGGGCAGCGACCGGCCCGGGAGACACGGGCGGGGCCGGGCGGGGACCCGGTACCCGGATCCCTGCGCGGACCCGGAGGCGGCTGAAGGATGCTCAGCCTTGGCAGTGCCCTGCCCTGCTTTGCTCTGCCCGCTGCCCTCTTCTGCTCACTGCCTTGCCCTGCCCTGGCTGCAGTAGTGCCCACAGCCCATCCCAGACTTGCCCTGCCCTGACCTGCCCTGCCCTCCTCTCCCCTCTCCTGCCCTGCCCTGGCTGCAGTCTTGCCCACAGCCCAGCTCAGCTTTACCCCGCCCTGCCCTTCCAGCTGCCCTGTTTTCAGCCCCCTGCCCTGCCCTGCCCTGCCCTGGCTGCAGTTCTGCCCACAGCCCAGCCCGGCTTTGCCCTGCCCTGCCCTGCCCTTCCACCGGCCCGGGAGACACGGGCGGGGCCGGGCGGGGACCCGGTACCCGGATCCCTGAGCGGACCCGGAGGCGGCTGAAGGATGCTCAGCCTTGGCAGTGCCCTGCCCTGCCCTGCTTCGCTCTGCCCGCTGCCCTCTTCTGCTCACTGCCTTGCCCTGCCCTGGCTGCAGTAGTGCCCACAGCCCATCCCAGACTTGCCCTGCCCTGACCTGCCCTGCCCTCCTCTCCCCTCTCCTGCCCTGCCCTGGCTGCAGTCTTGCCCACAGCCCTGCCCAGCCCAGCTTTACCCTGCCCTGCCCTTCCAGCTGCCCTGTTTTCAGCCCCCTGCCCTGCCCTGCCCTGCCCTGGCTGCAGTCTTGCCCACAGCCCAGCTCAGCTTTACCCCGCCCTGCCCTTCCAGCTGCCCTGTTTTCAGCCCCCTGCCCTGCCCTGCCCTGCCCTGGCTGCAGTTCTGCCCACAGCCCAGCCCGGCTTTGCCCTGCCCTGCCCTGCCCTTCCAGCTGCCCTTTTTTCAGCCCCCTGCCCTGCTCCCTGCCCTGCCTGCAGCCCCTGAGCCCCCTGGCTGATCCCTCCTTGCCTCAGGGCTCCTGCCCAGCCCTGGGTGGCCTGCTGCCTGCCCTGCACTGTTTGCTCTCCAACTGAGCAGCCCAGAAATGCTGTCCCAGGACGAAGGGATGCAGTTCGTGCAGTAAACTGGATTTCCTCCCATGCCAAGATTCCCTCCCTCAGCTGTCCAGGCTGGCAGCCCTGGCTCTCCTGGCAGCCTGGGAGTCTGTCCCATGCCAGGATCGGGAAGGGAGCTGAGGGTGTCTGCACGGCTGTGGGACAGAGAGGGGCTCTTCCCTCGGGATCAGAGCAGCCTTCCCTGCTGGCAGCACCTCAGGATCCCTGCCAGGGCTTCAAACCCTGAGCTCCTTGTTTTGTGGCTGAAACGCTGTCAGTCAGAACAAAGCCATGCCCAGGCTGCTCCCCGGGTACCCACAGAGCCGGGGCTGTGCCCCCTGCCCGCGCAGCCCCCAGGAAGCCGTGCTGTGATTCCAAGCTGTGATTCCAAGCTGTGATTCTCGCTGCGATTCCAGGATCTGAGCTGCAGCCCTGCCACTAATGAAAGAGGTTTGTCATGCAGCGTGACAGGCGCCGCGTCTCCCGCGCTGCTGGGGCTGCAGAGCTGCTCAGAGAGCCCCTTTGGCTTCGCCTTCCTCCCGCTGCTTTATCTGCAGCAGATGCTGCTGGTGACGTGACAAGACAGGTAGCAGGTCGCCTGAGCTGTGCTGGTGCTGCCGGCTCTCTGCAAGCCCTGCTGCCTGTCCCCTTGGGCTGTCCCCTCCCCTGAGGTGTCAGGGAAGAGCAGGTCGAGCAGTGGGAGTGGGAGCCTGAAGGTTCCTGCAGGGCTGGGGGGAACAGAGCTGCTGATACAGGAAAGATTGAGAGATGCTGTTTACAAGAGCATGTAGTGACAGGACAAGAGGGAGTGGCTTTAGAGGAGGTTTAGATTAGATATTGGGAAGAAATTCCTCCCTGTGAGGGTGGGGAGGCCGTGGCACAGGGTGCCCAGAGAAGCTGTGGCTGCCCCTGGATCCCTGGCAGTGCCCAAGGCCAGGCTGGATGGAGCTCAGAGCCACCTGGGCTAATGGAAGGTTTCCCTGATCCCTTCCAACCCAGGCCATTCTATAAATCTGTGGTGATTCTATGACACAGCACGGTGGGATGGCTCAGGCTGCACTGAGTTTGGTCTTCTGTAAAGTTTCCTCTGCCTGATGAATGTCCAGGTGTCCCCTCCTCAGGGAAGGTCCCCATCCCAGCCAGACTGTTGTGAGTGGTGTCAATGACACCTGTCTGAGGAGTCAATAAAGCAGCCAGGACGTGAGCTGGTCCCCACGGTTCAGCAGCTAATTGAGCTTCTTCCACTGACCTGGTTTCCAAATCTTGTTAACTTGCTGCCTTTAGAACAACTTGAAATCTCCAGCACAGACAGGCTGGGCTTGCAGAGGGCTGCACAGGAGGATGGGGTGCTCTGGTGGAGCTCAGGGGGCACCAGGGCAGAACCTCTGCCCTTGCATCCCCTCCCCAGCTGGGTGGTGCCAGAGGTGCTCTGTGGGGAAGGGGAGAGGGCACTGCCGGGCAGGCAGGGTGCCAGTGCTCCCTGCAGTGGGATCTGTGAGTTTTGGTGCTGGGGAGGTGGCAGCAAGGACCTGTGACCCTTGTCACCTCCCCAGCTCAGCCAGCAGCTCCTGGGCGCTGCTCCGTGCCCCTCACCATCAGCGCCGTCCCAGGGCGTTTTGGAAATCCCATTTCCTTTCCTTTGTCTGAGGGAACTGCCTGCGAAAGCTGCCGGGAGAGGATGTTCGGGATGCCTGAGACAGGAGTCAAAAAGGAGGAAATGTCAGGATGTTAAGGCAGCCTCCTTTCATCCCTTTGTGTCTGTGCACCGCAACATGAATTTTCACAGTAATTATTGGATATGTTTTTCCCACACGGCTCCTGCTCCGTTCAACACCTGCAGGTCCCACAGAGCTTGGGCTGTGCAGAGGAAGGGGAGCCCTGCATCCTCTGGCGAGAAGGGACACAGGAGTGATGGACATAAGAGGACAGAGGAGAAAAAGGTCCTCATTTCATTTAATTTTCCTTCCCTGGAAACTGGGATTTTTATCCCTCCTCCATAAGATGCTGAGAATCACCTGAACCAAACTTCCCCCACCTGCTCAGTCACTGTGTTCCTTCTTTCCCAATGCCTGATCCCAGCTGGAGAGCTGGAAGCTGCTGGTTGCACGTGGAACCATCGGGAGCTGGGCTCAAACACATCTTGTGCCACACCTGCCCCAGGAATTGTGAGAAATCAGGCTCAGTACCTCTCCACGTGTCTCTGCCGTGTTTCCTTGTGAGGCTGTGCTCAGCTGCTGTCCCTGGGAAGGGATTTGGGTCTCCAGGGCTGGAGGGGCATCCCAGGGAAGGGGATCCCTCCTCACTGCCGTGGGACTTGGGACACATGAGGAATGGTGAGGCTGCAAGGGGAATTTCAGACAGCAGGAGCTGGGAGAGACAGTCAGGAGAGTAAAAGGACCACAGAAACACCCTGTCCTCGAGGCACAGCGGGATGGTCCATCAGCAGCCTCGGCTCTGGCGTTTCTGGTTCATTCGGAGCCGGAGCATCCCTTGCAGCACACCTGGACACCGCCCACACATCCATGCTGGCAGCACCAGCTTCCAGCACTCTCCCCGTGCTTTCCCAGCCACTTCCCTTCCACTGGGAGTCATTTGGGTGCACAGCCTTTGCTGCCGGGCTCCGAGAATCCCCAGCGGGCTGGAAATGCCTCTGCCGGGGATGGCAGCTGCAGCACCCATGTGTCCGTCTGTCCCTGCGGCTCCAGCTGGCCAAACGCGGCCCTGCCAGCCCAGCCCCCGGCTCAGCTCCTGCCCGGCGCTGCCAGCACAGCCTCTCCTGTCTCCAGGAAGATGCGAGTGCAAAGAACAGCCGGGAATGCCCGTGGGGACAGCCCCACGCCTCGCACGGAGCAGTGGGCAAGCTGCAGAGAGGCACGACTGACTCATCACAAGCTGGTGACATTTTCCAAAAAAAGCCTCTAAGTCCGGGGCTGTGATGTTCCCAAAAGGCAGCAGAGGAGCCTAAGGGGGCTGGAGACCCCGTTCTACCACGGCACATGGGCTGTGTCATGGCATGGAGGAAATTCTGCCTCGCTGGGCAGTTCCCGTCTGTTTTCTCTTGTCCCTGGTTCCCCTGGGAGGTGGGATCTGGCAGGGGTAAGGTCAGGCGTGGGCAGATCCTGCTGTCCACTGCCCCAGTGCAAAGCCAGGCACTCCTAGTGATGGCAGAATTATTTCCCATGTGATGGAAATGAATGTTTTAATTTGTGAGTCCCTGGACCACAAAGCAACTGGGAGCAGAGGCAGTGAACTGGGCAGTGGGGTCCTGGTGCCTCGTCCAGCAAAGGTCTCCTCTCACCCTCTTCCTCCTCTTCTTCCTCCTCACAGCCACCACCAAGGCATTTGCCAGTGGTTTGGCTTTCTTCCAGTTTCCCCAGCAGAAACCCTTCTTCTTCCCTTCCCAGCAATTCCCCACATCAGCAGGAGGAGACACAGCCTGGCAGAGGCAGATGTTCCCCGGGCTGCCTGCATTAAAGTGATAATCAAATGATAGATTATTTTCAAGCAAACTCTCATTTTCAGGCATTAATTTTAGTGCTGTGCAGAGAGAGGCAGTGAAAAGAGCGCCCAGGCAGTGGAGGATGGGTGGGATCTGGATGTGCTCCAGGGAAAGCTGATGCACCACAGCCCATCTGTATCTGGAGCCATCCTGCAAAGCCATGAAGAAATAGCTCCATCCTTTGGCTCCTGCATCCTCCTTCCTTCGTATCCTCACCAAGGCTGCCTCTGGGTCAAATGCAACAAATATTCCCAAACCAACAGCAGGTGAGTCGAAGCAAGACCTGCAGAAGCTGTGCACATCAGGAATGTCCACATTCCCTCCTGAGAGACCTGGACAGCAGGAGAAGAGAGGAGCTGCATGGCCTGGACTGATCCAGGAGTGATGGCAAAGGTTTAAGGGCTTTGAAAGTCAGTGTTTTTTCCTAAAACCTGTGACTCTTTCACCCTGGAGCACTCTGGAAAAGGAGGAGCAGTTGTTGTGTCACACAGCAGGGCTGGGGCTCCCGGGTTCTGTCAGGGCTCAGTGCCCGAGCTGGGGCTGCTTCATTTCCATGTCACACCCTGAGTGTGACACAGAGGGACCCTTTGTGGGCACAGCCACCCTGCTGAGCCCAGCTGGCAGCTCCTGCCTGGCACAGGCAGCTCAGTTCCAGCTGCAGCCTGAGGCCCCTGCCCTGCTTTCCCCCCACTGAAGGGCAGGGGAAATCGGGGTTCATTTCAGTTTTCTCTTGGAAGCTGCCCTGCAGCAGCGAGGGCTGCTGGCAGAAGGAATTCCTTACTTGGTTTGGGATCAGGAGATGCTCATGGACAGCCTTGCCCAGCATGAACCACCTGTGGGAAGCCCAGCTCTGGGATCTCTGCACTCCTGGAATCTGCCTGGAATTCCTCCTGCCTTCCCTGAGCTCCTCAGGGAGCTCTCCCTGCTCAGCAGGACCTCGGGAAATGCTGCTGCTTTCGCATTGCTGCAGTGGGATTGTCACAATAATTCAGTTTTCCTTTTCTTCCTCAAACTATTCCATGGGAAAACCAGGAATCAGGGTGATTCTGGGGGAATTTAGGGCACCTCCAGGAACTGGAGCTCAGGCCAGGTCTCCAGATCCTCAGGAGGAGGCCAAATGCTGTAATTAAGGAGAGCTAATTTCTTTTTCCACTTCTAAGCTGCAGAATGGCTCGCCCCAGGTAAGCAGCAGGTTATCTCTTTTCTAGGAAATCTCACTCTGTTTTTTTTGTTCCTCAGTCTAAAAATGGAATGCAGACCCTGAAAATAAATTCCCAGAGAACACCACTGTGCAAACATCCCAGGCTTTGATTCAAAGTGTTTGGATTAATTAGCTTAAACTGAAAGCTTTCATTCTGATTTCAGCCTCGGTTTTATGGACAAAAAATTAAAGCAGCAAAGCTTTGGAAGTAGAAAAATCAAAATGTTCCAGCCTGGAAATATCAAAACAAGATGCTGAGCCTCGCTGAGCTGCTTTGTTGCTTTCTAAAAGCAAATGGCATCGAGACCAACACCTTTACAAGAAGCTTGGATCATTAAGCACTTCAAAAAAAAAAAAAAAAAGCCCTAGTTCAGCATAAGCAATTAATTTCATAATTAGATTTTCTCTTTTTCTTCCAGAGGGAAGTCTAAAAATATTGATTTTTTCCATTTTATCCAAAGATTTCTTTAAGTATGATTCCCTCACTGCATGGTTAAGCTGGAGCTTGAGCTGTGGGAATTACATGGGGTGGTTCATTTAAATTCACTTTGTCATCTTTCCTTCTCCTTGCCCTGTTTATTTCTGTTCCAGTGGCAAAACAACATCAGGGTAAAAGCAGAGGATAACACAGAAAAGAGAGACTGAAAGGGAAATTGAACATGAAATATTTTGGAAGTCTCATTTTCTAGAGGTGAAAGACATTTCCTTTGGAAGCCTCTTGGAGGAGAGCAGCTTTGATGTTTGGAGCAGTTTTCCCTGCTGATTTTCAGTCAGCTCCATCCAAAGCAGCACCTGGATGAACCTTGGCTGGACATTCCCATCAGGATTTGCCACAGCATTACCTGACCTGGGGTGTCTTTAACTCAGGAACCATAAAATCCCTGCAGGAATTGCGCATGGCCTCTCTGACCACTGAGTCACACCAGCTGGGAGCTCCCAAAATCCCTGGAGAAGGGCTCCAGAGGGTTATTTTTGCTGGAGATGTCCTCCAGACCTGGCTCTCGTGTCCCTGCTGCTGCTCAGGGTGCTGCTCCCCTGTTTTGGGGCTTTGCCTCGTTTTTCCTGGCGATCCCAATTCTGCCCAATTTTGCCAGCCTGTGGAGCTGCTGGTGCTGGGGACAGCAGGGCTGGGGCCAGCCGGGCTGCAATCGCGTTTTCCCGAGGCTGGGATGCCGTGGAGCGGTTCCTGCTGCCATCTAATGGCTCTGACAATTAACACCCGGCAGGGAGGGCCCGGCTGCAGCCAGCACTGGTGAGTTCCTGAGCTCTCCCGGGGGCTGCAGGAGGCCACAGCGAGCCCAAAGCACTGCTCGATGTCCCTGAGGGGACACTAGGCACGGGGGGAAGGGCAGGGACAGGCATTCCTATTGCAAAGTTCAGGACAAGCTCCTTAGGGATGATGGGATGGTGCTTCGGGTGCCAGCAGCTCTGCCCTTCCTGGGGCAGGGTGAATGCCCCTCGCACCCTGAAATGCAGGGATATGGGAATATCCTGAGCTGGAAGGACCCACAGGATCAGCAGTGCAACTCCTCACCCCAAAATCCCACCCTGGTGTGCTGTCCAAACCCTCCTGGAGCTCTGGCAGCCTCAGGGCTGTGCCCATCCCTGGGGAGCCTGGGCAGTGCCAGCACCCTGCCTCTGGTCCTCCCTTCCTCCTTCCCATGCCTCATCCATGCTCTCACTTCCCTGGCTCTGTGTGGGGACAGTCTGGAGGCTGCCCTGGCTGGTGGCAGTGATGGTGGCAGGCAGGAGCAGGGAGGGTTCCTGGGATTCACACCCCAGTGCCAGGTAGCAGACCTCAAACCACAGCTCCTGGTGTGGCAAAGGCTCCAGACCCACACGGATCCATCCAGCACACACACACAGCCAGTTTTCCCATTTTCCAGTTTTCCAGTTTTGCAGTTTTCCAGGAGGGTTCATTTCCTCCCCTGGCTGAAAACAATGCAAGAGGAGCAGGACTCAGCATTTCTGAACACGAAGCGCTGAGTTCAGCTCAGTTCAGCCCCAGAGCCCTCTTAACCCTTTAGCTGTGGGATGGAGCAGAATTCCCAGGGCAGCAGCAGCAGCTCTGGTTTGCCTTGTGTTGAGAGAAGTCGGAAAGGGCTTGGTGGTGGAAGAAAATTCCTGAGGAGGAATTTTCTCTCCATCAATGAGGAGAAAGATCTGAAAGCCAGGCCAGTCTGGCTGCACTCAGGGACTGGCCACACCAGTTTGGCAGTGAAAGCCTTGAGATTTCCCTGTGTCCTCAGCCACGCATGACCCCCGCCTTCCCCAATGCCCCAGCTGCTAAAAAACCTGGGAAAATGTTGTCCCAGCTGCTAAAAAACCTGGGAAAATGTTGTCCCAAGGCCACCCAGCCTTGGGGATGGAGGTACATGAGGCAGGTTCTCCAGGTGAGCAGCCTGAGGCGTCCTGGATTCTTGGAAAACCTGGATTGGGCAGGTGCTTATCGCTGCTCTGTGCCCATTTGCGCAGGGTGACAGCAAAAGCAGAGCTCTGGAATGAGGAAATGTCCCCGAGGAATTGTCCCCTGTGCTCCTGCCAGCTCCCAGCCCTCCCCCACTGGGATTCCAGAGGCAGGGAAGGAAAGCTCTGCTCCATCTCACACCAAAGTGGGTGCCCCCACCCGTACCAGAGGATCAAACCATGAACCAAGAGTTTCTTTGGCCTCAAACAAAACCTTTCATCTTTTTTGTTTGCTTTTTCCTCCAGCGAAGCCGGGTCTGGGCTGACTTCCTCTGCTTTCAGGTTCGGTGTGAAAAAACAAGTTGAAAAGCCACGAGGCTTCGTTTTTAAACCTGCCAAGGAATGGCCGACTTCAGGAGGAGCAGAAACGTCGGGAAAGCTCGGTGTTAACCATTTCATCGTTTCCAAGAGGAAAAAACCTCCCTGTGATTCCCTCTGCCGCGGACTTTAGCATAAATACTGCTGGGTCCACAGATCTCTTGTTCTGTGCGCCTGTATTTGCGTTTTGCCAGGGAAGAAGGGGGGTCGGAGTTGGGATTTCCGAGGGATGCCTCTCCCGGGATTCTGCTGCCCCAAGGACTGCCAGCAGGACACAGGTGAGGCCGGGAGAGGCTGCTCCTGCCAGGAACGGGCTCACGGTGCCCATGAGAGCCTCCCTGGAATTGATTCCTGCCGAAGGAGGCGCCTGGGAATTCCGGGAGCCGGCGGTGCCGTGTTTCTAGCCCAGCCCTGGGTAACTCATTGACCTCTGCTGGGAAGCGGAGGTTCCCAGGATGATAAGGAGCTCTTGGAAGGAATTCCTTCCCTCGTGTGAGGGAGTGGCAGCGCTGGGCACGCTCGCAAACACGTCCGCAGCCCCGGCAGCTCCATCCCGGCGGCGCAGCGCTCCCGCGGGGCTCGCCGAGGCTGGAATTGCGTGCGGGAGCTCTCCGGGAGGGAAGCGGAGCTGGCAGCAGGTCAGTAGAGCCGCTCTGTGTCCCCGGGGCTGTCCCCTGCCCTTTGTCCCAGCCGTGCAAAGCCAGCCGGGTGGCTGGAGCGATCCAGCGCCTCTGGAATTGCAGGCTGGGGTGCGGAGTGCGGGGCTTTGGCGCTGCCTGGGTCAGGGGCTCGGGGATGGAGGGACAGGAGGGTTTGGGTGTTTTGGGAACTGACGGGAGAAATGGGCTTGGGAAAGGGGGTTTGGGGACGGGGTGCCAGCCCCGCAGAGCTGCGGGGTGTGTGGCAGCTCTGTCCCCGAGCCGAGGGTGCCTGCACAGCCCCTCTCACCCCGTTCTGTGCCCAGGGCAGGGCAGCGTGGCTGGCACGGGGATTGCAGAGGGAGCAGAGCTCCTGGAGAGCCGGCACAGGCAGAGAACCCCCTCTGGAACAGGCTGAGATCCCAGGAGGTATTCCAAACTTATCCCTGGCTTTTCCAGGGAGGCCAGGCTGCAGCAGCAGCAGCAGCAGCAGCAACGGGGTTGCTCCAGGGGAGAGCCAGGATTTGTTGGGAAGCAGAAGGGTAGGAAGTGGAGTGAGAGGTTTTCAGCTTGCTGGCCAAAAGGCAAATTCCAGGTCAGGTCAAACAGGAGGTGACACCTTTGCTTGTACAGGGATGGATTTCGTAGCTAAGTTGTCAAGGTAGACTTAAAAACAAAAAGACCTTTCACAACCACAAAGGAAGACACTTGTGTTTAAAAATTTTTTAAAACGCCATTTTGTTGATTAAAAACAAAATAAAATTCCCTCGTGTAGAAGAAATTGATGCTAATTGATGAGCAGGAGCTGCTGAAACCAAGAATCTTCTGAGGAAAGCAAAAAGCTTTGTTTAAAAATACTGCCCTGCTCGAGCTCTGAGCACTTGGACAGCATGGGCCCAAAGCAGCAACACCTCTTGTGTAAAGCTGTGCATGATTCCATCACAAAATTCCATCTGAGCACAGGCAGGCTGCATCCCCTCTCTGACTCCTGCACCTTCAGAGCAGCCCTGGCTCAGCTGGGGGAGGTTTTTAGCTGTGCAGCTTCCCAGGGTTGGTGAACAGGGACCGGGCTCTGCCTTTGCTGCAGGGGGAGCAGCGCTGGCCTGGCTCAGCACTGCCCTTCCTTCAGCCCTGGGTGCAAAGCCCTGGGGCTCAGCAGGAGGATGGAGGGGATGCTCCCTTCTCCAGGCACTCCTGGCATTTGGGGATCTGGATTAGGAATCCCCAGTCCTGCAGCTGCTCTGAGAGTGTGCCCTGAACTGCTCTCAGTGTAGCCCTCCCTGCAGAGGTTTGGTCTGGCTTCCCCTTCTTGTGGAAGTTGCCAGCCAGCCCCATGTGGGTGGGTTCCATCCTGCCATTCCCACAGCTGGATACTCCTCAGGTTTTGCTTTAGGGGCACTGCAGCTGTGCCAGACATGGGAATCTGTCTGGTGAGAAATTCCCTCTCTGGGTCATGGAATCATAGACATTACCAGGTCTGGGTTAAAAAGGACTTTAAAATTTATCTCTGTTCATGGGCAGGAACACCTTCCACTGCACCAGTGTGCTCAGAGCCTCATCCAGCTGGCCTAAATAACTCCCTGGATTAATTATTCCCTGCTCTGGAGAAGTCCAAGGCACTGCCATGGCTTGGTATGCAGCCTGGGAGAGCCAGTAATGCTCCTGGAGCAACCCTAGCACACAAATCCCTGCAGTGGTGGCACTGCCTGGTTGCTGGAGTAAAAACCCACCCCTGAAACCCCTCCCAGCCTGCAAGTTCTCTCCTTAAACCCTTGTGGGCTTTATTTTTTGCAGGGGCTGTGCTGCTGTTGCCCAGAGATGCTCTGCAGACCCCCCACAGCACAGTGAGCCCTCCCAGCCACCCCAAATCCCGACCCTGAGGGCTGGGGAAGCTCTGAGCATGTGAGTGAGGAGGGAATGAGGCTCACCCTCATCCTGGGATGCCCAAGGGATCCTGCAGGGCAGCCAACCCCTTCCTGCTGCTGTTGGACCTGGGGTTTGGGCAGCGCTGCCCCCGGGGTGCCCGCAGGGCCTGGGCTGCAGAGCTCACCTGGATTTAGTGGCAGAGATGCCCGTGGTGCTGCCAGCTGCCCCCACGGTGACACGGGAGAAGCACCGGGCAGGAAGGAGGTGCAGGATCCCAGCCAGCCCCGGGTGGAGGATGCTGGATGTGCCCCAGCTGGACATCCCCGCAGGTGAGGGATCAGCTCTGCCTCTGGAACTGGGTGAGATCAGCTTGGAGGGAGCAGCTGGGAGCTCTGGGGCAGGCTTGGCAGAGCGAGGGATCCCGAGGAGGAATGCCAGGAATGTGCCATGTGGGATGGGCACTGCCCTCCTGGAGGCAGAGTGCAGAAAAGGAGGCTCAGGAGGGACCTTGTGGCTCTGCACAGCTCCTGACAGGAGGGGACAGCCAGGGGGGATCAGGCTCTGCTCCAGGGAACAGGGACAGGAGCAGAGGAAATGATCCCAAATTGCACCAGGGAGGGTTTGGGTGGGATATCAGGGAAAATTTCTCCATGGAAAGGCTTGGGAAGCACTGGCACTGTCCATCCAGGACATGGTGGAGTCCCCATTTATAAAACACAGATATGGCACTTAGGGACGTGGTTTAGTGCTGGCCTTGGCAGCATTGGGTGTGTGGCCAGACCTGATGCCCTTAAAGGCCTTTCCAAACCCAACTGCTGCAGTGGCTCCATCCCCAGCCCTCCCCTGAGCCCGTGCCCGCCGCCCCCGCCGTGGCAGTGCCCGCTCAAAGGGGACATTGTGCATTGTGGCCGTGCCCAGCCGCGGTGCCGGGCGGGCAGCGAGCAGCCCTGCCCCTGCCAGCCCTCTGCCAGCCCTCTGCCAGCCCTCTGCTGGTGTCACTGCACACATGGGCTGCTGCCTGGGGACCCCCTGGCACCAGGACCTGGCACTGGGATGCACAGGTAAGGTGCCCGTGGGGCTGCAGAACTCCTCCCATGGGATGGGACCCTTGGGGACACCCTGGCACTGAGCACTGGCCCCTCTGGCCACTTTTCTTTCCTCTGGGATGGCTCCTGGTGCTCTCTCCTCTTGGATTGGGGTGTGTGGGGAGTGAGGCAGGACGTTTTTGCCAGGGAGGGGACAGGATGACTCGGGGGTTGGTTTATTCCCATGCTGTTGGCGTTTCCCCTTCCTGCCCAGGAGCCCTCCAAGCACAGCCCCTGGGCTTCTGGCATCCCCCAAGGCACCATTCCCATTCCAGTGTGTCCCAGTGAGCTGGAGGAGGGACATGGCTCAGGGCCAGCCACTGTGGCCACGTGTGGCCCAGCAGAGCCAGGGCCAGGAGGTGCCCTGAGCACCCAGCCCTGGAGCCAGGAGTGCAGCCCTGAGTGCTGGGACCTGCGCCTGGCTGGGGCTGGAGCTGTTTCCTTCCCACTGGTACAAAATATTTTGGCACTGAGGAGGTCAGTGAGTCACTGGCACGGCTGGGAACAGCTCCCCAGCTGCAGTTTCAATTGGTCTCTTGAAAAAAAAAAAAAAAAAAGCTCCCAGTTCCCTTTCTGACCTGGCTCAAATGAAAATAAACACTGAGAGCAACCAGAGTGAGCCCTGGCTCCGGGGACCCATGGACAGGCTCTGTCCTGCTGCTGGCAGAGGTGGCACGAGCAGCGTCCCACCTGCCACATCCCAGGGACACCTCTCAGGCTGGGAGAATCCTGCCAGGGATCTGGATGCCTCTGCCCCACCTCCGTGTTCCCCAGATGAGGAGTGTGAGTCCTGCTGGCCCCGCTCCCCCGAGCTCCTGCCCCCCGGGGACCGCCTGCACCGCCGGGGACAATGGTGGAGGGACACGAGCACGGCACCAGGGACACGTCCCCAGGACATGGCACCAGGTACCCATCCACAGGGAATGGCATCAGGGACACGTCCCCAGGACATGGCATCAGGTACCCACCCCAGGGAATGGCACCAGGGACACATCCCCAGGACATGGCATCAGGTACCCATCCACAGGGCATGGCACCAGGGACACGTCCCCAGGACATGGCACCAGGTACCCACCCCAGGGAATGGCACCAGGGACACATCCCCAGGACATGGCATCAGGTACCCATCCACAGGGCATGGCACCAGGGACACGTCCCCAGGACATGGCATCAGGGACATGTCCCCAGGACATGGCACCAGGTACCCATCCACAGGGCATGGCACCAGGGACATGTCCCCAGAACATGGCATCAGGGACACGTTCCCAAGGCATGGCATCAGGGAGGGGTCCCCAGGGAATGGCACCAGGGACACATCCCCAGGTCATGGCATCAGGGGCACGTTCCCAGGTCATGGCATCAGGGGCACGTTCCCAGGGCATGGCATCAGGGATCCATCCCCATCCCCATCCCCAGGGAATGGCATCAGGTGCCCAACCCCATCCCCATCCCCAGGGCATGGCACAGGGACACAGCCCCAGGGAATGGCACTAGGGACCCATCCCCATCCCCAGAGAATGGTATCAGGGACACATCTTCAGGGCATGGCATCAGGTACCCATCCCCACCTCCAAGGAATGGCATCAGGTACCCAACCCCATCCCCATCCCCAGGGAATGGCACCAGGGACACATCCCCATCCCCATCCCCATCCTCATCCCCATCCCCATGGCATGGCACAGGGACACATCCCCATCCCCATCCCCAGGGACTGTCACTGGGTACCCACCCCCAGGCCCTGCCAGGCTCTGCTGGGCACAGGGAGGGGAGGAGGGCAGCAATGAGTGGAGCAATGGCCAGAACCAGCTCAGATTTAGTTCTGCCTCCTTTCACTTCCCCTTCTCCATTTCCTCATGTGGAGGGAATGGAAGCTGCCACGTGAAATGTTAAGACTTTGTTCAATGTAGACCCTTTTCTTTCAAAGCAAAACTTATTCATGGCCTGTCCAGCCTTGGGCTGTTCTTTTCTACTTGCTAGCTCTGCATGAGAATTCTATTTCTCTAAATAAGAATTCTATTTCTGCATGCAAATACCAATTCATTTGAGTGACTGGCAAAGCTGGCTCAGTAAAAAGAGCTGTAGAGCAGAGTTCTGGTCAAAGAAGTGACTTTAAAAAGCTGCTGCACATTCCAGCTCCACATCCCCAGGTACATGTTTATCTTACAGATCCTCTCTCATTGCTGACAAAAATTGGGGTTTAATCTGGTTATCCCTCCACTGCCAGTGCAGCTGTGGAAGAGCAGGGCTGGAGTTGTGTGTGCCTCAGCTTTCATTAACATAATTAGCAGCTCAGGTTGCAGGCCCTGAATCCTTTATGGCAATAGCTCATGGTGTGTAGAGCAGGGAGAATGCTGCTTGGATTTTGGATACCCAGCAGAGCAGGCAGGGGAGAAAATCTCATTTTGATTTTCAAATTTTTTGAACAAAGAGTTTTTCAAGGCCTTGGCTCTCCTGTGCTGGGGAGTTGAGGCCTCCTCCTCCAAAAAAAAATCTGCTGAGGATTCACCCTTTTAACAAATCTGTTCATCTGAGAGTCTGCCAGGAGAAAGGAGGGAAATCCCCTCACTCCAGAGCCACTCCAGCACTGGAAAAAAAGCCCAACATCAAGAGAATGATGGAGTTAGACCCCATCAATCCCATGGATCTCTCCAATGAGCACAACTCCAGGGTGGTTCCACAGTCCCCAGCCATGCAGGGCAGTGCTCCCAGGAGCTCTCAGCTGAGGCAGGACATCCAAGAGCTCTGCTCAGCATTTCCCAGCAGCTCTGCTCTTCCCCTCCTCTCCAGGGAAGGCTGGGCTGGCAGAGCAGAGCAGCCCCTCTCCCGAGGCAGGACACGGCTCCCCAGAGCCCTCGGTGGTGCTGCTGGCTCCCAAGGACAGCTTTCCCCCAGGTAAGGAGCTCCTGGAGCATCCCACAGATTTCCTGGCTCCCCGCAGTGCCTCGGGTCTCACCTCGCTGCCTGAAGGATGAGGACGGGCTGGGCTTGTGTTGTGTGAGCACCACAGCCAGGCTGGAGGCTCTGGTGGCCCTGGCAGGGTGGCAGGGGTGGCTCTGGGTGCCACAGAGCTCTTCCTCCCCTTTCATCCTGCTCTTTTCCCTTCCAAGAGCTCTCGCTCTCCTTCTCCGTGGAGAGCCGCTCCTGCCGCTGCCGCAATGCCCAGCTCCAGGAGGCTGCCAGGAAGAAGCTGTGGGCTCTGGAGAGCGATGACAGAGGTGTCTGTGCCCTGTTCAAGGTACAAACCCCGAGCTGGCATGCTGCCATGCTCCTGGAATGGTGGGAGGTGTGCTGGGGTGCCAAACCCAGCTGAGGAGTTACTCCAAGGCTGCTGCAGGGGACTCTGGAGGGGACTGGAATGATGGGGAAGATGAACTGATGGCAGGTGAGAGGCAAAGCTGAGCCTTGTGTTGTTTTAGGGGATCTGAGCCTAAACAGCCAGGAATTCCCAGGGCTGGGATCACCAAATCCACATCCCTGCTGGAGGGGACAGCTCTGGACAGGCACAGAGTTCTCAGGATGGGTTTTATACAAACAAATCCCAGCTACAGAGAGGATGCCTGGACTGAACTCTCCTTCCCTGCTGGATTTCAAGGCTCCAGGAGTGTCCCTTGATGCTGCTTTGTGTCCCCTGTGCAGGAGCTGTCAGCCAGGCTGGTCTGCACGCAGGCACACGAGGATCGCTTCCTCCTCACCTTCAAAACCCTGGAGGAAGTCTGGAAGTTTTCCACCTATCTGACTTTAGGTAATGTTTCCAAGGTCTGAGCAGACAGTGTGAGAAGGGTTTTTGGAGAAGGCATTGCCTGACACCACAGAACTGCAATGTTCAGGGTGGACAGTGAGAAATGAATTAGAAAACTTTGCAATCTGTTGTTTATGAAATCTCTGTTTGCATCAGTGAGAATCAGGAGGATTCCTTTGGGGAAATTTTGGAGACAAAATTAGAAGCTTTTGCCTGACATTTGGAAATCCCCAAGACCTTTCCTGCTGCCCAGAGAAGGAGGTGCTGATCCTGATGGCCCTCTTGGCTTCTCAGGGTACGTGGGAACCTGCCTGGAGCAGCTGCTCTTTGCCCAGGAGTTCTGGCTGGACTGTGCCCTGGTGGAGGACACAGAGCTCAGGGTCACCGTGGATGAGGAGCACCTGGCCACCATCTACATGGATCTGCTCCTCCAGGAAGGTGTGATGGGAATGCACATGGGGGAATTCCTGGAAATCCTGCAGCAGGGCTGGGCTGGAGCCCCTGATGCACTGATCCCACCTCTGACTCTCTCTGCAGGGAACTTTTTCTGCAGGGCAGTGCCTGGTGTCTGCAAGTTGGAGCAGGAGGGAGAGGAGGGTCTGCAGCTCTGCAGGAACGAGCTGATCCATGTGAAGAGTGTTGGACAGGATTCCAAATGGGAAGGGATGTCCCTGCTGACAGGGCAGCGAGGTGTGGTGCCCGTGGCTGCTCTGGAGCCAATACCTCACCCCTTTTACCAGTAAGTGGTGAATGAAAGGGCTCAGACCAGGATTCTTTCCTGATCCTGATGCATGACTGGCACCAAGGCAGGCTGAGAAACTCCTCTTGTCTTTGGCAAAGGGCAAGAGCCTCACAATTCCATGAGGATATTTCCAGGAGGATCCACGTTAGGCATAAAGACTGGAATCAATGCAGGTGCAGTCAATGGGACACAGCAAGGACATGCTCCTACTTCAGATGTGGTTTTTGTAAGATATTGATTGAGGTCATACATGAGGTTATCTCTGATTAACAGATGAAGAAGTGGCAGAAAAAAGTCAGGCAATGCCAGCCAAAGTGGGACTTAATGTTTGTCACCTGGCTGAGCCTTTTATTTGGAGAAATCTTCCTTAAAGATGGCAAATTTATCCTGCTCTTCCCCTGTGGTGTGACACCATCCCTGAGGTCAGGAGTGCTCACGAGGACCACTGAGGGTCCCTTTTGCCTTGCAGGTGGTTCCTGAGGAGTTATGCTGTGAGCTTTGGCCTCTCCCAGGAGATCAGCGGGACGAGCTCTCGGGCCATTGGTGAGTGACACCTGTGCAAGGCACTGTCCCAGGGCTGGGCACAAAACCTGGGTTTGGCCACAAATGGCCACAAGTCCATCTGTTCTTCTGGGCCTGACCCCTCTACAGGGCTCTGAGGGAATGCTGGACTCTCTGGAATGCAGATCAGAAGTTACAAACCACGTTCTGAGGAACACAGAGAGCACAGATCTGCTGGTGACACCCTCCTGCCACTGGCTTTTCCCTGTCCTACTTAAATTTTATGTTTCTTTTCATTCTTTGAGGTTACAAATCATGAGGTTCCCACCTTGTGCTCACATGAAACCTGTGTTAACCACCCAGCCCTTAACCCAGTCCAGTTCAGAGCAAGCTGGGCACAGGAGGTCCCTGCAGGTGTGACTTTGTCATGTAGGGATGGACATTTGCACTGTCCAGGATTTCACTCCTGGCAGAGTTGAGGTAGGGCAGTGTCTGTGGAAATCCATATTTCCAGTCACCTTCCAGGCTGCAGCTTGCAGAGGGGTGGAGTTTATCCATCCCTCTTTTATTTTGTATTATAACCCACTTCTCAAGGAGAAAAGGCAGAGAGCTGGGCCCAAGATCACAATAAATCTTAGGGGAGAGAGGAGCAGCCCTCTCCAGCTGGAATCATGGCCTCTCCCTGCCCAGGTCTTTTCCAGGGAGGAGGTTTTAGCAGGGATCCCACCGAAATTCCATTTTTTGCCTTGGTTTCCCAGTCAGAGGCAGGTGCATCGCCACCAAGGACCACAGAGGAGCAGCGTGGGATGAGCTGAGCTTCTCCAAAGGAGATCCCATAGAAATCATTGGCTTCTTCATCCCTGGGCTGCCCTGGTTTGTGGGCAAATCCCTCAGCACCAGGAGCATTGGCTTCGTTCCCACCCAACACGTACATCCCGAGGCTTGCGAACCTCTGTGAGTTTATTTAAATTAAATTTTGGAGAAAAGGGAGGGGAGGCTCCAAATCCCACCTCAAGGCTGTGTGAGAGCCTAGGGCAGGTGATTCCCCTGGCAGGACCTTCACAGAGGTGGGGTTTGAGGTGTGAGCAGAAGCTTTGGCTTCCCTTCCTCTGGCACCTTTCTGTTCCTTCATGGAGAACCTGGATGGGGAAGGTGTCCAGAATCCTGGGCTCATCTGCAACACAACTTCTGTGGTGGGAGGAAGAGAAGGCATGGGAAAACTTCCCTTCCCATAGCATGGGAAAACTTCCCATCCCATCCCATCCCATCCCATCCCATCCCATCCCATCCCATCCCATCCCTTCCCATCCCATCCTATCCCACTCCACAGGCCAGCTGCATTGTCAGGGGCTGGGGACACGCTGACTCTTCTCTCCTGCCCCCCCCCAGGGGAAAGGGCTTTGTGTTTCTGAGCGAAGAGGAGAAGTCCCCAGTGCTGCACATCCCCTGCAATGGTGACGAGCAGCACTTTGCCACCCTCCTGGGGGACCTGGCACACACTGACATCACCTCTGTCTACAGGCTGGGTGAGTGTCCCCTCCCCTCATATCCCAGTCCCTGCATTCCCAGGGAGAGCTGGGCAGGGCTGGAGAGCCCCAAGATCATGGGGATGCAGTGGAGGAACTTCTAGGGTGGAGGCAGCACAAACCCATGCTCAGCCTGGTGATGGAGGCTGAGGTGTCCTCAGGAGGTGACCCTGCCATGCTGGAGTCTGTGGGGACCTTTCTGGTGCCAGGGCAGCTCCTGAGCTGGGATTCACCCTGGCAGATGCTGCTCTCCACTGAGCCTGGCCTGCAGCACATGGGTTGGGGTTTCTGGGGGCTCTCACTCTCTCTGTTCTGGCTGGGTGGCTCTGGGACTTCAGCTGGTTTCTGCACATTGACACTGACCAAGGATTTGGGGTTTTGTTTTCTGTTTGTCTCTCTGTACAGCTGGGTTTGAACCCACAGCCATGTTCCCACAAGTGCCACCAGGTGAGTACAAGGAGGGGACAGAGGGGGAGGCTTTGGTGATGGCTTCTGAGGGTGAATTTGGACAGGAGGAAACATAAGGGAATGGTTTGGGTAGGGAGGAATTTTAAAGGTCATCCAGCCCCACCCTCTGCCACGGTCAGGGATACCTTCCACTATCCCAGGTTTCTCCAAGCCCTGCCCAACCTGGCCTTGGACACTTCCAGGGGTGGGGCAGCCACAGAGAAGAATTTCTTGCTGATCCCACTGTGGTTTCACTGTCCCTTCCAGAGGCTGCTCTCCATGCCAGTAAAGAAATCCAGGTGCTCCAGTCTTGGGAGGAAATCAATGACTGGGCTACCAGCAGCACCTCAGAGCTGTCCAGCCCAGGCAGTGAAACAGCCCCTGCCACACTGGAAGATGTTCTCCTGGAGAAGCTGGACGACTTGGATTATCCCAAATTCTTCATCGACCTCAATGCTGGCCACATGGAGGATGCTGATGTCTTTGACCCCATATTGACCTTCCTCAACCAAGACAGTTTCGTGCCCAGCTTTCAAAGCTTTTATGATCTCAGCTTTTCCTTTCTCCACTCCACTTTTTATGGTTTCTCTGATGAGGATGAACTGGTCCTGTACCTCGAGACTTCCCGGAACTGGGCCAAGAGGACTCGTTCAGTTTGGGCTCATGTCAGGCTCTGTTTCCTCTTGGGTAAGCTCTGCATTAAAAAGGTCAAGTTCTCCCAGGCTCGGGTGTACTTTGAGGAAGCCATGAGTGTCCTGGACAGGGGCTTTGGGGACCTGCCCCTGCTGGCAGCGCTGCATGGGAGCCTCGCCTCCATCTACCTGAAGCAGAACATGAAGCACAAGTTCTCCTCCCTGCTGGGAAAGACGGTGACCCTGCTGGTGTGCCTGCCTGGCCGCTCCTTCAGCTCAGAGAACGAGCTGGAGCTCCTCACCTACATCCTGAGGGAATCCATCGCCGTGGGCAACGCTCCGCTGGAGGCCCGGATCTGCTTCCTCATCGTCAAGCTCTTCCTGCAGCTGGGCAGGACCGAGGAGGTGCTGCCCTTTTTGGAGCATCTCCAGTGTCTCAGCACCACCTGGCTCAGCCCAGGCACCCGTGCTGGGCCCCTGGATGCCGCTGCCACCTTGGGCTACCTCTATGACAAGAAGTGCCTGCCAAACATCGCGCTGGCCTCCGTCAGGTCCTTCGTTCCCAGCAGCGCCAAGGGGACACCGACCCCCATCTGGCGAGCTGGCTTCATCCTCCAAAATGCTTCCAAACTCCTGGGGAAGCAGCAGCTGGGCAGGAGCAGCATCCCAGCCCTGGCTTGTCTGTACCTCAGGCAAGCGCTGCAGTTCTGCTGTGAGAGCAGGGCCGTGCCCATGCAGAGGACGCTCTGCGCCGTCCTGTCCAGGACGTACCTCCAGCACGGGCTGCTGGACGGGGCTGTTCCTTACGCAGCCAGGGCCGCAGCTCTGGGCAGATTGCTGGGGGAGGAGGAGGCTTTTGAGTCCTCGCTGTCCTTGGGGTG
This sequence comes from Onychostruthus taczanowskii, assembly GCF_017590055.1. Classification (NCBI taxonomy): domain Eukaryota; kingdom Metazoa; phylum Chordata; class Aves; order Passeriformes; family Passeridae; genus Onychostruthus; species Onychostruthus taczanowskii. Next base: position 1,803,239 of record NW_024498573.1, read on the forward strand.
GCTGTACCTCCTGCAGCGGCGGCCGGGCCCGGCCGGGCCCATCCTGCGGCAGCTGCGGCGCTCGCTGCGCGGCGCGGCCTGCGAGACGCCGCGCGGGGCTGTGCACAACCTGCTGGCCATGGCCCTCAGCGCCCAGGGACGTGTTCAGGAGGCCGCAGAGAACTTCCTGAGGGCCCTGCACAAGGCCAAGGAGACGGGGAACAGGAGGAATCAGGCCGTGTCCCTGGCTAACCTGGGCCAGCTGAGCCTGTCGTGCGGGGCCGCCCAGCTGGCCGAGCTCTACCTGCTGTGGTCAGTGCGGCTCTACGCCGAGCTCCAGGGCCACCAAGAGCTGGACACGGAGCTGGCACAGGTGCTGCTGTGGCTGGCACAGGCCATGGTGGACAGGCAGAGGATGGAAGGTGCCAAGCTCTGCTATGAACTGGCGCTGGGTTTTGCCCTGAAGTGGCAGAACCTGAGGAGTGAGTATAGAGGGGAGCAGGGCAGTGTTCGACCCCGCCAAGTCCCCAGCGCTGTCCCCTGAGCTGTCCTTCTCCCTTTCCCCATGCCACACAGGTCAGCTGCACGTCACGGAGCGTCTGTGCCATTTCTACAGCAGAGTGTGCCCCGACCTGCGGGCCTGCATCACCTACCACGAGCACTGGGCGTCCCTGGCACGGCAGCTGCAGGACAGGGAGCTGGAGGCCAATGCCAGGCAGGCCCTCAGCCGGCTCTACCAGGCTTTGGGCACACCTGAGTGAGTGGCTGGGCTGCTGGATGCTGACAGAGTGCAGTGGCTTTCCTGGGGTGTCCCTCGAGCAGGTTGGGATGGGGTGTGGTGGTGGCTCCTTCTGCCCCACAGTTCAGGTTTTGAGATTTATGAGCTGTCACTGTGCTCTGAGAGGGAGCAGCTCAATGTCAACCAGAGCTGGGCAAGTGTTGTCCCAGACAGAGCTGGAGTCTGGCCAGACACAGTTTTCCAGGACACATCCAGGCTTCAGCAGAGTGACAGGGAATTCATTGCTTCCTTTGGAAGCTTATCCCAATGATTAATCACCACTCCCCAGCAAGAACAGGCTCCTTATCTGCTCTTTGAGTAAGTCTGGTTTCAGCCTCCAGCTGCCAAGGCTGCCCTTCCTGTATCTGCTGTGATATTGTCCCCAGGGAGGGACTAAAGACCCACACGAGGTGCTTAAAACCCAGTATCAGCTCACCTTTAATCCCTGCCTAACACTGTGTGGGACAGAGAGGAGAGGAGAGGAGAGGAGAGGAGAGGAGAGGAGAGGAGGAGGCTGGGACAGGCCACAGACCTTGAAGGCAATCAGATCAAAGAGTGGAGAGCCAGTTGCCAGTCCCAGAAGGACAGATGGGCAGGGCTGTCCCCAGCTGGGTTGTTCACCTCCCCAGCCAGGTCACGGTGAGTGCAGGGGGAAGGTATTTAGGGAGCAGATGCCTGTCATGTGAACGGTGCTATTTAGGATCACAAAGCACCCCATTCCCTGAGCTCCCAGGACAGCTGGGGCCTGCTTGCCAGCAGGAGAGACACCAAGCAAGCAAAGTGCCCTGGACACTGCTGGCTCTCCCTTCCCCACATCTGAGTCCATGTCCAGCCCTCTGGCTCATCCCACTGCCTGGCCCTGTGTCCTCCAGTGACCAGGGGCTGGAAAAGGGGCTGGGAGTTGCTATTCCAGTGACCAGGGGCTGGAAAAGGGGCTGGGACATGTAGCCAGAGATCTCACAAGGGATAAACTCCAGGCAGAGGTGTGGGTTTGGGTGCCAGGTGCTGTCTGGGACATGTAGGTACAAGCATTCCCTGCCTGTGCTCCCATGTGGAGCTGGGAATGACTTTGGGATTGGTTTAGAGAGGCAAACTGGATTTGGAGGTGACCTGGATGAAGCCCTCTTAATCCCACAGGGGTGAGGAGCAGCCTGAGTGGGACCACTGGTGTCCTGAATTGTCCTAAGGTGGCCAAATGCCCATTAAACCTGAGCATTAAAGCATGGAGATGCCCATGATACTACCAGGACACCTTGCTCAGAGCTGACCATGCCCTTTTGTCCCCAGCCTTTGGTAACTACAGGAGGAGAGGGCAGGGGGTCAGTGCCATGGGGGGGTGGCCTGGGGACAGCTCTGTGACTCCTCTGAGGTGGCTTTTTACCTGTTGCTACTGCAGGGCTTTGAGACAATCCCTGGACTGCACCAAGCAGAGCCTGAAGATCTTCATTGACCTCGAGGAGGTTGTGAAGGCAGCAGAGGCCTGGCTGCAGGCAGGAAAACTCTATTACCTTCTGCAGGAGGATGAGCTGGTGGAAATGTACTTCCAGGTATGGGGGAGGTGGCTGGAGCTGTGCATTCCCATCACAGCCTTTTGGGGCTGGGAAACCTGGAAGGGAAAGTTCTGAGCGCTGTAAAGCTGCTGCTGGAAGGAGGAGCTCTTGCCTTGCCCTCAGGCACTGAATTTCCTCTCTTTCTTTCCATCCACTGAGTTTAGAGGATTTTAGGGTGAAAAGAAGTGAATTCATTGAGTCAGAAAGTGACGTGGGAGTGCCAAAAGAAGCTGGAGGTGCCAAGTGAGCAGTTCCCATTGAAATATCCATAAATGAGGGATAAGTGCCAGGGAAGTCCTTGGAGTTGAAGGCTTCTGGCACCTCTCCATCTCCAGCAGTATTTTATCAGCTGAGCTGCAAAGCAGAAGAGCAGCTCCTAAAGTCTGGGGTTTATTTAATCACACCAGTGTCTCTGCCTTTCCAAATGTCACTCCAGTCCCCTTTTCCTTCCAGGCAGCCATCCAGACTGCTCTGAAAGGGGACAACTTCTCCTTGGCCATGGATCTTTATGAGAAAGCAGGTGACACCTTCTTCAATGGCAGCCGGAGCAGGGCCAGGGCAGTGGAGTTTTACAGGGTATGAGCACTTCTGTCCTTGTGTCCCCATAGGGTGGTGCCTGGGGGGGCTTTGCCCTAAGGATGGAGGGTGGAGAGGGATGGGGTGATGGTGCCAGAGTGGGAGGCTTGCAGCACAGGTTTGCAAAAAACCCCAGAGATCATTTGGGGTCGGGAATGGGCTCCTTCCATTACAAATCCTGGTGGTGTTAAGTGTGAGCTGGTCACCCCTGGGTACACCCAGTCAGAATTCCAGGCACCCAAGGAAGAGCAGGGATGTGAGGCTCAGGCTTTGGGAGCCACTGGGATTTAAAACTCATTCTCAAGGGAAAGAAGGGACTAAAACCCAAACCTGCAGTGCCCATCCCCAGCCTTGGTTCTTGTCCTGCTGCTCTGGCAGTGCTGATCCTCCAGGAACACCCTGAACTCGCCATTCTCTCTCCTCAGGGAGGAGCTGTGCCCTTGGCCAGGAAACTCAAGGCCACCCAGACAGAGCTGCGGCTGTTCAACAAACTGGCAGAGCTGCAGATCAGCCTGCAGGGCTACGAGAAGGCTCTGGAGTTTGCCACGCTGGCAGCCAGGCTCAGCCTCAGGGTCGGTGAGTGATTTACACCCAGAAGTTACTGGGAGTTACTGGGAGTTACTGGGCAGTGGGTGATTTTTTGGGGGAGACACTGAATCTTGTGGATGAGAACAAGAGCCATGTGAAAAGGGGATCTCCTGCTTTCCTGACACTGCTGGACCTACTCTTACCCAAAGTCATGACAGCTTTTTAAGGCCATTTCCCCTTTTTTCAGCTGTGTGACAGCAGAGGGGTTTTGTTACCCCAGAGCACAGGAAGTCTGGTGAAAGCACAGGACTCAGCAGTTCCTGCCCTCTGCTCTCTGCCCTGGTTCTGCTAAAAGCCTCACCCCTTCCCAGAAATAGTTTAGATGGGCAAAATGCCAGCTTAAATGTCTGGGATGGGACCAGTCTTGTACCTTCCAGCACCCAAAAAAATCCCCTGGCTGAATGATACTCCTGGGCCAATCTGTCCAGCTGTGCCATCAACCACCCTGCCCATGGCTCTGTTTTCTCTCAGAGGTATCCATGGCCCTACACTGCTGAGATGATGCATCCAAAGTGGCTCAACAGGGCTGGGGATGGATTGAGCTGGATCAGCAACTTCTCCAGGAGATCCATGGCACGAGCTGGTTGATCCAACCCTTCTCTTTTCCAGAAGATTCATGGCAGGAGCTGGTTGATCCAACCCTTCTCTTTTCCAGAAGATCCATGGCAGGAGCTGGTTGATCCCATCCCTCTCTTTCCCAGGGGATCAGTGCAGGAACTGGTTGATTCCACCCCTCTATTTTGCAGGGGATCAGTGCGGGAGCTGGTTGATCCCACCTCTCTCTTTCCCAGGGGATCAGTGCAGGAGCAGGTTGATCCCACCTATCTCTTTCCCAGAGGATCAGCTGCAGGAGCTGGCTGATCCCACCTCTCTCTTTCCCAGGGGATCAGCTGCAGGAGCAGGTTGATCCCACCTCTCTCTTTCCCAGGGGATCAGCTGCAGGAGCTGGTTGATCCCACCTCTCTCTTTCCCAGGGGATCAGTGCAGGAGCAGGTTGATCCCACCTCTCTCTTTCCCAGGGGATCAGCTGCAGGAGCTGGTTGATCCCACCTCTCTCTTTCCCAGGGGATCAGCTGCAGGAGCTGGTTGCCTTCCACCGCCTGGCCACAGCCTATGACTTGCTGCACATGCACGAGATGGCCGAGGATTGCTACCTGAAGACCCTGGCCATGCGTCCCCCCATGCTGCAGAGCTCGGCAGAGGCCCTGTACTACTGCAAGGTCTACTGGCACCTGGGCAACCTGGCCCTGCACAAGCTGAAGGTAAGAAAGGAGCCCTCCCGTGGTGCTGTGGCTTGGATGGAGAGCTGAGGGAGGAGGTCACATCTTCTGCTTTTGAATGGGGGAATGGTGCTGGCATTCAGCACCATTCCAGTGAAATTGGTGTCCCTGTGTCCTGCCTGGACCCCCAGGCTCTGCTCCAGTTCCCCCCTACCCCGTGAGCTCCTTCCTAACTCCTGTCCCGTGTTTTCTGCTCAGGATGAACAGGATGCAGCCTCCTACTTCCTGCTGGCCCTCGCTGCAGCCACCGAGCTGGAGGACCAGGAGCTGCAAGCCCTGCTCCGTGCCAAGCTGGATGCCATCCCCAGAGCCCCAGGGGGACCTGAGGGCGCTCCAGGCTGTGCCACCGACCGGCCCCGGTGGCTGAGCGAAGGTGGCCACGTGGTGTGACCCGTGTGCCACGCTGGGGACACCAGCGGAGCCATCCAGCAGCGCCGTGCAAGGTCCGTGTGCCCTCCAGGAGCGGCCCAGGAGACTCCTGCACCACGTCCTGAGGGGCTGGAAGGGTTTGGGCTCCTCCTCCCAAGCACTTGGGACCCTGCCCTTGTTTTTCAGGAGCAGGGCTGTGCCCAGAGCGGAGGTGGCACAGCCAGGGCAGGGTGAGGCCCAGCAGTGGTGTTGGAGCTGGGGGTGCAGCAGGGCTGAGCTCCTGGGGGGGTTCAGGAGTGCCCTGCCCAGGATGGGGACTGGGGAATGCTGCCATGTGCCTGTCCCCACAGCTCCCCACACCTTGCAGCAGCTCAGCCCGACCCAAACGTGTGTGGAATAGCAACTCCTTCATTTACACCTGGTTTTTATCCTCATCTGCCCCACGAGGTGTGTGACGGCAGCTCTGCCAAGGCCCTCTCCTGTAAAAAGCACCACCAAAGCTTTTGGCAGTGAGGGACAGAATTAGGGAAGTGAGGAGCAATAAAGGGGCTGGTCCAGCCTCCCGGGGGGGCAGAAAAAACTGCTCAGGGGGAGGCAGAGCCCACCCTGACGCTGGGGCAGGAGCACAGAACAGGGAGCTGCTGGAGTCCCCATCGCTGGAGATGTCGAAAGGTAGATGTGGCATTTGGGGACACGGGTGATTGCTGGGTTATAACACGGGTTATTTCCCAAGCCGAGCGGCTCTCCCGGGCACAGGCAGGATGAGCAGCTCTGCTCTCAGCCAGGCTCGCCACCAGAGAGCAATAAATGCTCATTTTTACAGCGGGAACGGCTTCCCTGCCAAGCCCGAGCCCGGCTCTCGCTCGGGGCTGGAGCTCAGGGAAGAAGGAGAGCTTTTCCCAGCTGATCCCTTTGCTTTGGTAACCAGTGGCCATCTGGGCTTCACAGCCAGACCCCGCTCCCAGTTCCTCCAGCTCCCTGCCCGTGCTGCCCTGCCTGGGATTGTTAAATGCACAATATTTATTTCCTTCCCACTCTCTACAAACGCTCTCAGCTTCCTCTCGCAGTCCCTTGTAGGCGTTTGTCACCGGGGCAATGGTTATTTACTGCTTGTTTACCGAGCATTCCTGCTCTGCTGCCTCACACCCAGCCCGGAGCAGGGGAATCTCCATCCTGGGTGAAATCCAGCCGGCTCAGGGCTCCCCAAAACCTCCCTGCCCACCCCACCTGATGGGCTGCCTGATCTCAGTGCAGCTGCTCGGTGCTCGTCATGCCAGGGCAGGATGTTTTCTGCAGTTTTTCAGTCAATTCTCCTTTTTCTTTTGGTCTAGATGGTCTGTAAGGACCATTCCAACCCCTTTAACATGCTCTGGATCCTTTCACACGTGGGGAAAAGCAGGTGTCACACCTTTGTGCCAGGAGGAAGGTGGACAGTTGGAAATCAGGGTGGGATGGCTCTGGAAGCCCTGAGGGCTTTGTTTAAGCACACAGCCTCAGTGTCTGAGCTGGCCTGACCCAGCCCAGCTCCAGGAGTCAGAGATGTTCTGATTCAGGGACTCTGGAGCTACTTTGGAGCCAAATGTGTCCTTAAATCACAGCAAAACAAATTTGTGGTGCCTGCAGAGGGAAAAGGTCTTCCTCCTTGGGATCATCCTGTAAAGTATCATTTTCCCTGTCCCACAGCTGCCTGCCTGCTCCCACATGCTGTGATGCAGTGGGATGAGAGCTCAGGCTGGCCAGGGCTGACTAAAATTCACAACACAGTGAAATTTAAAGCTGTTGTTCATGTGCACCAAGGAAAGATGAGGATATTCCATCCCTCCAGCCACCAGTTTTGTGGGCAGAGAAATCTGGGGACTTTGTGGCAGGTCACCAGCTGGTGGCTCAGCTCCTGCAGCTCCTGTCCTCCTCCCTGCCCAGGATGGGGAAGCTGTCCCTCGTTCCTGGGGCATTCTGTGGGACACTGCAGGAGGGATGCCCCTGAGGGGTGCAGAGCCTGGCCAGAGCTGTGCTGCTGCTCCAGGAGAAGGCTCTGGGAAGAGGAAGAATGTGGGCACACAGGAATTATCCTGCAGAAAGCATCGACCACCAGCGTCCTGCTCCGTCACCGCAGAAATAGGGGAAAGGGAAGGGATGGATCAAATCTCCTCTGACACCAGCGGTGCCCTGGCTTGTGACTCCTGCCCCAGCCACATGTGACTGCCTGTTCCATGCCCAGGCCAGGAGTTTTCCTTCCTCCCTGCAGCCAGACAGGCTGGAAATAGGCCTGGAGGGAGCCACGTGCAGCAGCACGTGCTGCTCAGAGCAGCACCTTCCTCCCCAGCCCTTCCAGAGCGTGCTGGGAGCTGCAGGGACATCCCTGCTTTGGATTTGGTGCCCCAGTCCTTCCCCACTTTGGCCTTCCAGGCACCAGCACTCCCAGTCCTGGCACTGGGGTCCCTGTGTTTGTTTGATGCCTCAGGGGGCCGTTTAAGGCCTGGAATAATGAGGAGCTGGATTTCTCTCCCGTATGTTCATTCTTGGACAGTGGAAATACCACGACAGGAATAATTCTTGCATCATCTGAGCTCTGGTGTGAGCCTCCTGTGGAATGGGGAGAAAGGAAATGCTGATAATGGAAATACAGATATGGACAGAGAGCTGGATTTATTTGGATTTTCGTGGAAATGACTCGTTTCTGCAGAAATACAGTACCCAACAATAACAGCTGTTATCAGCAGACATTTTTTCGTCATTCCTTCGTGGCACAATGGTGCAAACTGGGCTGGATGAGAGACCTGGTGTGGAGGAGCAGCGAGGCTGAGGCAGAGATAAACCCAGAGCTCAGCTTATCTCAGAGGTGGCTGCTCCTCTCTGGGCAGCATCTCCTGCTGTTGCCTGGCTCAGTAATGAGGAGTTGGTAAACACCAGCTGTTCTGCTAAGCAGAGCTGGGGGGAGTGTGTAAACTGGGTAATTTAGATTAAAAATCATTTATTTGCACAGCAACCTGCTTGTTCAGTGATAATTGGGCTCATAAATATGTATGGGGGAGGAGGAGCAGGGGCTGGGGCTGAGCCAGAGCCACGAGTCACCAACTGTGGCTGCAGGGGCTTGAATAAACTCTCCATCGGTGCACTGGGGTGTGCTGGGGTGAAAACACCTGGAACAGGCCTGGGATTCCTGCAGTGCTGCTGGGCCTGCCCTGAGAGCTCACCTTGCTCCTGGGAGAGGGGAGAAGGGCAGAGGAGCAGCAGGGAAGTGGCTCTGGGTGGGGAAGAGAGAGGGCAGATGTAAAAATAATTCCCAGCAGGGATTTGAAACTCCTTGTGCTGAGGTGGCATCGGGCAGGGGGCACTCCTGGAGCTGTCACCTCTGCTGGCACTGCCCACAGTCACCTGAGTGTCCCTGGCACTCCTCACCTGGGATGGGCATTTCCAGGGAGAACGTCCCTGTGGGCATGGAGAGGGCAGGGAGATCGAGCTGCTAAAGATGGGGCACCTTCTTTAACCCCTTTAACCCCTTCTTTAACCTTCTAAAACCCCTTCCAAGCATCCAGCTGGTGAAACCCCACGTGCCAGTGCCAGGGACCTGTGGATGTGGCTCTGCTGGGTGCCAGGGGATGGTGACAGCTCCCTGTTCCTGCCTTGTCCCGGGTTAGGAGGTGCCAGGGTGAACTGGGGGTCCCAGGGAAGCTGCTCAGAGCTCCTGTGGGCTGTGCCAAGAGTGGCAGGGAAACGGGCAGGAAAGAGGCAGGAAAAAGGCAGGAAACAGGTGGGAAACTTGGAGGAAAAAGGCAGAAAACTGGCAGGAAAACTGGCAGGAAAACTGGGAGAAAACAGGTGGAAAACAGGCAGGAAACAGAGAGGAAAACTGGGAGGAAATGGGCAGGAAAATTGTCAGGAAAGAAGCAGGAAAACAGGGAAACTGGGAGGAAACGGGTGGGAAACAGGCAGGAAATAGGCAAGAAACAGGTAGGAAAACTGGGAGGAAATAGGGCAGGAAAACAGGCAGGAAAGAGAGAGGAAAACTGGGAGGAAACTGGGAGGAAATAAGCAGGAAAATTGGCAGGAAAGAAGCAGGAAAACAGGGAAACTGGGAGGAAACGGGTGGGAAACAGGCAGGAAATAGGCAAGAAACAGGTAGGAAAACTGGGAGGAAATAGGCAGGAAAACTGGCAGGAAAGAGACTGGAAAGCTGGGAGGAAAGAGGGAGGAAAACTGTCAAGAAACTGGCAGGAAAACTGGGAGGAAAGCTGGCATAAGAGTCTCTTCTCCCCACAGCACTGGGGACAAGTGTAGGATGCAGCACAAGTGCCAGCAATTCCTGTCACGCTGCAGGAGAGGGGAGGGAAATGAAAAAGACTCCGCATTTGGCCGTGGAGACTCTTGGAATGCAGTCCAGGAATCAGGATGAACACACAGAAATGAGCTCCTGAGCAGCAGATGGGTTTTGAGGAAGGAAGAATAAATCCTTACATAACCAAACTCCCTCTGTGCTCTGGTTATGGGCTGCTTGTTTTCTTCTTCTTTTGCTGTTTTGTTTGGGTTTTTTTTTCTTTTCTTTCTTTTGCACCTGCTCTGACCGTGGCACTGGGGCCACACAAGAGCATAAAGCCACATTGGTTATAAATTTATAAATACTGCATCTGCAGGATTTATGGGCTGGTTATGGGGTTTGATCCTCCCTGGGACACCCTCAGCTCCTTGAAACTGATTGTTTAATTTTTTTTTTTTAATGATTTTTTTTTCTTCCCTTGTCTGAGATTTAAGCCAGGCTTGATCCCAAAGTATTCCTACAATATGAACCAGGTTAAAACCCCCTTCTCCCAGTGGTTTGGGAAGGATTTCATTAATTCCTACATGACTCCAGAGCATCAGGAGTCTCCCCCAGATTTCCCTGACCCCTCAGCTGGGTTTTGCCATTTTTATCTCATTATCCACAGAAGGATGAGCTGTGTGCTCAGTGCTGGGGCAGAGCACTGAGGGGCAGGGATTGGCACCCAAGGGAAGCCAAACCTGGCACCTTCAGAGCCACCTCTGTCTTGTGTGCCTGTACAACAATTATTTTGGGAGTTATCTGGTACCCCAGACGATTTGGGGGGTGTCCCTGTCCTGCCTTCTCAGTCCTTTCTTCCTGCATCTCCTGAACTCCTCCTTACACATCCTTTGCTGGCCTTGACAGATTTTCTTCTGAAATCTTCTTGCTGCTGTTTTGATAAACTCCCAGGCATCAGCTGCTTCGTTCTCAAATCCTTTCCAAACCTGCCCTAAAAACTGACACAGACTACTTTGATTCCTCCTTCTTCTCCCTCTGGATTCACCTCCAGCTGGAAATCCCTTATCTTCTTGTATTTCCACCTGGAAAGACACAACAGCCTAAGGGACACTGAGGAAAGTCTCTGCTGGACACCGTGCAAATCCTACCGGACCTCTGGTAGGATTTATTTTTTTGTCGGGAAGACTCTTCCCTGTGGAATTCAGCAGGAGATGCCACAGCAGCTAAAAATTCCACCCAATTTCGCCCTGTCACTTTTTTTTTTTTTTGGTCGGCCGGGATGCTGCCGACAGCCCCTGGCCCGAACCCGTGCGAGTGCAGGAGGGCAGGGCGTGGGTGTGAGAGAAACTCGGCGCTAATTAGCAGCTCGTTAACATTTCCTGCTCTCCTAAAGGGCTGAAGGTCGGTACCTCGAGCATCCTCCGGGCACCGCGGGGCTCCCAGAGCATCCCTGCCAAACCGTTCCTGTGGGATTTAGGGAAACGAGCCCTTTCCTTTTCCTTGCCATCAAACGAGGGCGAGAGGCTCGGCTGTGAGAGGAATAGCGGGTTTGTCTTTCCAAACGAGCTGTGGGTCTGCTGGTAAATAAAAATAAATAAAACTAGCGCTGGGAGATAAAAGAAACAATGGGGAGGATTCCACAGATTGATGAATGGGAAAAGATATTTGCTTTGACAAATAAATTTTTAGGTTTGCTGATAAATGAAATTAGACGTTGAAAGATGAAAGAAACAATGGGGAAGAAAAAAACTCCTAAATTCCGTAAGAATTAAAAATTAAAAGGGAGAGTTGTACATTAGAGGGGACTCTTTGGTATCAGGTGTATCAGGAAGTCTGTACCTCTCAAGTACCTCAGAAATGGGGAAGAGAGAAGGGAAATGTGGTTGGAAAATTGGAATAAAAAGGAGGCTGCATCCTCCAAAAATTGGAGAGATCCCAGGGGAATGCCCCAAGGTTTCTCCCTTTATTCGAATAAAGTCACAAAGGACTCCTCTGTCTCCTTTTTGGACATAAACCTCTGGTGTTTGTGGATTTTCCTAACAGCTGAGAGAAAAAATAAACACGAATCATGGTCGGGACAAAGAGGGGTCCCCCGGCCAGCTGCTGCCGTGGGAGTGCCTGTCCTCCCCTCCCCAGAATCTCCTGAAAATCCTCTGCACCCCTGCAGAGTGGGACTTCTCCCAACATCTGGATTTGTGCCGTGGTTTGGGTTCACTTCCCGAAACCTGGCATGAAGAGCAGGAGGGATGAGGAGGGAGAGGGAAGCAGCAGGGAAGGTGGGCTGGAGTCCCTCCTGGGAGCTGTGGGGATGTGACATTGCTGGGACATCCACCCGCTGCCACCCTGGGCGTGCCAGGAGCCGAGCCCAGCCCGGGCTGCTGAGCTCACCGGAGCCCATTCCCTCCTGCCAGCGCCTCCAACCCGGAGCCTGCCTGGGAGAAACAGCCCAGGTGGGCAGGGGTACCATGGCAAGGAGCTGCTCCAGCCCCTGCATCGCTTCCAGCCCGAGCTGGAGCCTGTAAAAATCCCCCCCAGCAGCCAGAGCTGCTGCACATCCAGGCACATGCACCAGCTGAGCCTGCTCATTCAGCTTCAGTTACACAGTAATCACGTTTATTAAAAAAACAACTGATTTTTTAAAAATTACTGATATTCAGTGACTGCCCAGGAGACAGGGATCGATTTCCTGCTCGTTAGACAATCCATTATTATTATTATTATTATTATTATTATTATTATTATTATGCATCTTTGGATTGAATTTCACATACAAAAAGTGATGAAACCCAAAGGGATGAACGAGATGCCTGTAACTTAATTTATGTGGAAGAGCTTTATTAGCTCCAAGCCTGGAACATTCCAGGAGAGTTTTAGCCACATCCCCCTCCTCAAAAAAAAAAAAAAAAAAAAAAAAAAAAAAAAAAAAAGGTATAAAAAAGGCCGTGTCTCACTGCCTTGACGGGAGACAGAAAAGCAGAAATCCCAGAAAAGCAGGATCTCCTCCCACCTTCCATCAGTGGCCACTTGGGAATGCAGGAGAACCCAGGGGTTTAAAGAATTTTGGGTGTTTCTGAGCGATTCTCACTTTCCAGGTTCTCCCATTCCGCTCCACATCCCCTCCCAAATGCTGTCAGGGAAATGCCACACTCGGTGGCCCTGTCACTCCTTGTGGTGTCACAGCCTCATCACGTCTCATTAGTTAATTAGAGCACAGAGGAAGAAGCCGGAGCAGCCCCGGAGAAGGTGTGAAAATGTTCAGCGAGCTCAGGCAGCAGAGCCAGAGGTGCTGCCCGGGGTGACAGCCACGCCTGGGGCAGCTTGTCCCTGTCACCGGGGATGAGCGGGGACCAGAGGGGGCTGCTGGTGACATTCCGGGACGGCTCCGCTGGGAAAAGCCACTCAGTGCAATGGGAAAATGAGGCGGTGTTAATTAAACCGAAATAAAAAAAAAGGGAGTATCTCAGGGGAAGGAGAGAAAAGAGAAAATTCACATTTTTGAAAAGGGAACATCCCCAGAGCCCCCTGTGGCACACCCTGCCCACCCAGGGCAGCATTCCCGGGTGATTCCCGGTTATCCCAGCCCTGGGGATGCTGCCCAAGGTGCTGTGATCCCTGTGCTGGGTGCCCAGGGCAGCATTCCCGGGTGATTCCCGGCTTTTCCAGCCCTGGGGTTCTGCCCAAGGTGCTGTGATCCCTGTGCTGGGTGCCCAGGGCAGCATTCCAGGGTGATTCCCGGTTATCCCAGCCCTGGGGTCTGCCCAAGAGCTGCTGTGATCCCTGCTGGGTGCCCAGGGCAGCATTCCAGGGTGATTCCCGGTTATCCCAGCCCTGGGGTCTGCCCAAGGTGCTGTGATCCCTGTGCTGGGTGCCCAGGGCAGCATTCCAGGGTGATTCCCGGTTATCCCAGCCCTGGGGATGCTGCCCGAGCTGCTGTGATCCCTGTGCTGGGTGCCCAGGGCAGCATTCCCGGGTGATTCCCGGCTTTTCCAGCCCTGGGGTTCTGCCCAAGGTGCTGTGATCCCTGTGCTGGGTGCCCAGGGCAGCATTCCAGGGTGATTCCCGGTTATCCCAGCCCTGGGGATGCTGCCCGAGCTGCTGTGATCCCTGTGCTGGGTGCCCAGGGCAGCATTCCCGGGTGATTCCCGGCTTTTCCAGCCCTGGGGTTCTGCCCAAGGTGCTGTGATCCCTGTGCTGGGTGCCCAGGGCAGCATTCCAGGGTGATTCCCGGTTATCCCAGCCCTGGGGATGCTGCCCGAGCTGCTGTGATCCCTGTGCTGGGGGCTTGATCTCCTCCTTTCATTTATTTGCCAAACCTCAGCATTTCCTCATCTCTGCAGGCAAAGAGAGCAAAGCCCCAGCTCTTGGCCCCACCAGCACTGGAGGAGAACAGGAGGAAATCTGGATTTCCTCTGCCCAAAGCAGCTGGGAAAGTGGAATATTTTAATTTCCAGCAGCGCTCTCCTCCTGCAGCCCCACCACGGGCAGGGAAGAAAGGCAGGAGCGACTGCTCCATGGCAAATTCCCAGGATTTGCTTTTCCAGGTTGATTTTTAAAACCCCTCTGCTGGTTATTTACTGCTGAGCTCTGCATTTAGGGAGTATATTTTACCTGACTCATTTTATGGCCTGCCTTGCCTTTTATCTTGCCTGGCTATTAATTTAACTCCAGCAAATCTCTGTGTTTGTCAGCTCTGATTCCTGGGGTACCGCAGGACTTTGTTTGGAAATTGATTTGTGCTTCCTGATGCTTCAATAAAGCCATTTGGAATAAACACAGCTCTTCATTTCCCTGGCAGTACGTGGGGAACAGGCAGGAGCTGAGCACAAAAATAGACATTTATTTCACAAGTGGAGCAAGGGGAGGGCAACAGCGACGGGGTTGTCTCTAAATAAGGTGAAGATTGCAGGGCAAATGAACCTGGTTTTATCCAGCAGGACCTGCTGGCTGCAATATTCTGATTTTTTGCTGTCTGCTGTGCCTAGGGAAGGAGTTCTGGGCTCTGCTGAGCTCCTCCAGCCTGGCACTGCCTCCCTTGTGGGGTATTTCCCACACCAGGGAGGGGGAGAGGGAGGTTCCATCAGGAATCCTGGGAAAACAAGGCAAAACTGGGAATGGGCTTGGTGCCTCACCTTTGGAGAGGTCCCAGATTCCCTGCTGCTCCTCCCCACTGCATGAATCCAAATTTTCCATGTCCTTTCTGTCCATTCCCTTCTCACACCTGATTTCTCACCAGTCAGGAGCCCTCAGTGTGACAGGAAGGTTTAATTTGAAAGGGGTTAATTTGAATTCCTGTTGGTTTTGGTTTGTTTTTTGTTTTTGTTTTTGTTTTTTTCCTTTTTTTTTTGTTTTGTTTTGTTGTTTTTTTTTTTTTTTTTGGGGGGGTTTTTGGTTTTTTTGTTTTTTTTTTTTTTTTTTTTGGTTTTTTTTTTTTTTTGTTGTTTTGTGGTGGTTTTTGGTTTTTTTGTTTTGTATTTTTTGGGGTTTTTTGGGTGCCCCTGTGTTATCCTGAAGGATGCCAAGGCTGCAGCTTGGAGAGCTCCTCATTCCCACCCTGCCCACGTTTTCCAGAGGGATGGGCAGCAGGGTGAGGTTTGGCCAGGCTGGAAGGGACCTAAACCATCCTAAACTTCCACCACCCTTCAAGAGAGACGGGGAAATTGTTATTATTATGAAGCCAAAGAGAAGCTGAACAGAAAAAGGAACTCAAGTGGCTGCTTTACCAAAATGCTCCATTTTTCTCTGAAATTAATTAGCTGAACCCTGACAAAACCTGTTATTAAAAGAGCACCCTTGTCTTTTTAATCATCTGAGCTGTTTATAAAGTGCAGCCAGAGGCTGAAAATCAAACCCTCTCCTCCAGCTCTTTTGTTCATCTCTATCTGAGGGGGAAATTCATTAAAAAATTACTGGCAGCCCTGAGCCGACGGCAACAGGCATCTCAAAAAGTCCTGTAATGAACAACTCTGTCAAATGGCCAAATAAAAGGAAAAAATAGGGCAGCAAAAAAACGACTTGGGCAGTTGGCTGCCAGCGGGGGCTGCAATTAGGAGCTGTGTGATTCACACCCCGCGCTCGCCCACCGCTGCTCTTTAGAGGATGATTCAAGGATTGCATCACTCCAGTTCCCTGGGACCTTCCTCTTGGCGCTGGAAAAAAGGCGAGAAGGCAGCTGGGCTGCTCTAAAGCTGCAAATGCAACGGGAAATGTAAAAGTGAGGTCGTGCTGCTCGTTGTGTGGCTCCGGGAGAGCTCAGAGCTCTGGAGTGGGGTGGGCAGGGGTCCAGGGGAGGGGGCTGAGCCTGAGCCTGGGAATGGAGAGGGCGGAGGGATGGGGAGAGCATCCCTTGGTCCTGGGTGAGGAGGCACCAGGGAGCAGAGGGGTGGAGCAGCTCTGCTGGCAGAGCTGGGATTGTTCACCTGGGCAGGAGGAGCTTTGAGGACACAGCTGTGGCCTCACCGTGCCTGAAGGAGCTGCAGGAAGGATGGAGAGAGAGGATTTACAAGGGATGCAGGGACAGGACACCGGGAATGGCTCCCACTGCCAGAGGGCAGGGGAAGGTGGGATGTTGGGAAGAATTCCTCCCTGTGAGGGTGGGGATGGGCTGGGATGGAATTCCCAGAGAAGCTGCGGCTGCCCCATCCCTGGAAGTGCCCAAGGATGGGCCTTGGAGCCAACTGGGACAGTGGAAGGTGTCCCTGTCCATGGCAGGGGTGGCACTGGGTGATCTTTAAGGTCCCTCCCAGCCCATCCCAGGCAGGGACCCTCTGGTGCTGTGGTTTTTGTTATCAGCAGCCCTGAACCTGTGGGATGTGCCCTGTGCCACCACAGGGCCCCACACCTACCCAGAACAGCCTCCTTCGTATTTCCAGGGCATTTTTCCACAGCTGTGGGGACCCTTCCCTGGTGGCCCACGTCCTGTGTCACCCTCCATGTGGTGACATGGCAGGAGTGGGCACTGCACCAGTATTCATCTCTCTTCAAGCACAAACTGCTGCTGGGAGTCACTCCAGATGATTCCCATCGATCCAGCCCTGTAAAATTACTCAATCCAATGTTCTCCAAACCTGTGCTTAACAGGAAAACTTGATTGGATTTGCAGCTGGAGATTGGCTTGGTTTCAGTTACCTTGCTGGGGATATTTTCCTTTTTGCCTGTGGAACAGTGTGTGGTTTTCCAAGTGAGGAATTCCCCTGTGGCCTTTGCATGGAGCCCTGCAGCTCTGAAGGACTCACACCCTGTGTGACTGCACAGCTGAGACTCCACCTGTGCCACTGTCACCTCCAGGGTCCCCACAGCCACCACGGGCAGAGCAGATCCTGCAGCTCCTGCAGCTCCTGCAGCTCCTGCAGTTCCTGCAGATCCTGCAGCTCCTGCACCCCCTGCAGCTCCTGCAGCACCTGCCGCTTCTGTGCCCCCTGCACTCCTGCAGCTCCTGGGCAGAGGATCTCAAAATCCCTCCCTGCCTGTGGCTGGCATCCCTAGGGACAGTAACAGTTGGACAGTGTGGTGTTTGTCCTGAAGAGAACTTCCTGCCTTTACAGGGGAATTCAGATGACAAAATGCAGGAGGAGATGGAGTTGATGTTTCAGATTTCCTCTTGGGAGCGCTGGGAAGAAATCCCAAAAAACCCAATGCAATGCAGTGCTCTGCCTTCCACATTCCCATTGGAAATCCATCCATCCATCCATCCATCCATCCATCCTTCATCCATCCATCATCCATCCATCCATCCATCCATCCATCCATCCAAACACTCTCATCCCTCTGCACCTCACATTTACTGTTAAATAAAAATCTCTACTACTGACTTTGGGGTTGTTTGCACCTTAATTAGGGCAGAGAAACATGTAATCATTTTAATGACCACATTTTGGCAGTGGGGACCCAGAGCCTGCCCCAGCCCTGAGCTCTGTGACCAGGCAGCCAGCTGGGAGCTCTGGATATGGAGATGTTCCTGCTCTCCAGTCCCTGTGCCTGAGAGAAGCTGGACAAATAAAAGCGACCTGCAGGTCCAGGGTTGCATCTGGTTGGGCTCAAAGAGATGAAATCCATTTTGGGATCTCTCTCAGTGGTGCCACTCTGCTGCCAGGATTTTAAGGGCACCTGTCAGGGATATTTTGAGAAACAGAGGCTCCTGCCTGCTGCCCCTGTGCACAGAATTCCATGTCAAATGAGGTCTGCTGGAGCAGGGCTCAGGAGAAGCTGTGGTTTAGTGGGAAGCCAGGGTGAGAAAGTGGCTTCTGAGCCCCGTGGCACACACAGGGCCAGCTTGGGCTCTGTGCGTTGGGGTTTGGCCTCTTCTGTGCAACTTCCACCACTGTGGGCTCATCTGGAGCTCTGCCCAGCCCCAGGGACAGGGAGAGGGCTTTTCCCAGGGATCTGCCAGGCTGGGAAGGGAAAGGAGCTCAACATCTGCACGTGGAGCCTGCCCCCACACACTGAACAGCTCCTGGGATGCTGGGGGGTTTTAGTGCTGGGCAAGGCAGAACATTCCCACAAAATTCCCACCTGACCATTTGAATTTCAGGGGTGGCTTTGGTGTCAAACCCGCAGAGAGGCTGAAACCCCTGAAGTTGCATGGCCTGGGGGGTCCATGGCTCTGCCCCCTGCCCCAGGACAGGGGCTGCTCACCCACAACAGCTATTTTTGGAACAAACTCATTTTTTAATCTCCTTAATCAGGTCACAATTCCCCAGATTTTTGAGTGGCAGCACCTAAACTGACCACAGGCACCTTGCAGCTGGGCTTTGGCTCCACGCAGAGCAGGGGTTTGCTTGGATCACGCTCAGGAAAACACGGGAAAAGCACCCAGCAGAGGGACAGAGCGTGCTCTAAACCAGAAACCACCACAGAAAAGGCAGCAGCAGGAGGAATCCTCGAGCTGCAGAAGGAGCCTGCTGTGATTTCTGTGAGCACTGAGCTCCTGGGGAAGGGATGTGGGTGTGCTGCTGCTGCAGTGAGCAAATCTGGCAGCCAGGAGCACGTTTGCAGGATTATGTTGCAATTAATGTGATTTAATGTCAGAGCTTCTTTATTGTTTGCTCTCTCCCTACAAGACTTCATCAGAGTAAAACTTTCTCTTCAGGAATCACAGAATTATGGGATGGTTTGGGTTGGAAGGGACTTTAAAAATCATCTCATTCCATGGGCAGGGACATCTTTCTCTTCACCTTTCACTATCCCAGATTGTTCCAAGCCCAACCTGGCCTTGGGCACCCAGGGATTCCCTGGCATGGGGGGAATGATCACTTCCATTGTGAAAGAACTGTTATTCAGTCCTAAATGCAGTAAATTATCCTCTTGCTTGTAAATTCTCTGCATCAGCAGAAGTATTTGATGCTGCTGAAGGCTGCATTAATCACTAAAATACAGGAATCCATCTCCCACTGGGATTTATCCCTGTGCCTGGGCAGGGAATGCAGACAGCTCTCTGGAAGGAAACTTCCCACTCAGAACTCCTGGTGATTTTCCATGGTTTTGGTTAAAAACCCCCGAGGATGGAGGGGATGGGGAGAACAGGGGTGTCAGTGTGGGTGGAGCTGCCCAGGTGAAGGTCAGGGGCAGTGAGGGACACTTCTGTCACCACAGAGACACCTGGCCAGGGCAGCAGGGAGTCAGGACACTGCCCTGGGAGGGTTAATCCTGAAAAGCAGATGGAAAACCAGCCCTGCCATGGGTCTGGAGGGAATTCCAGCTGCAGGTGCAGGGCACGGTGAGCCAGGCTCTTTGTCTGCCCTCTAACAATCCCCTGAGAAGGGGCCCTGGATGGGGCCATGTGAGGTCTGGGGAGAGGTTTCCAGGGAAAAGCAGAGCTTTGGGATCTCTGCAGGGCCTGGCTGTGTGTGAGCCCTGCAGGGGCTGGAGCGAGGTGAGATTTACAACATTTCAATGAGAAGGGAGAGCCAGTTTGGATTCAAGAAACACCTCCCAAAAAACAGGCAGAAGGGACATTTTCCAGGCACAAGACCCCCACCTCAGAGTTCTTTCTGCTCCAGAAGAAAAGCCAGGCAATAAATACTGGGAAAAGCCATGAAGGATAAATGTCATTATTGTCCCCAGTGCTGCCAGCTGTGAGCACCTTGCTCTGGACCTGCTCCATCCCATCCTGGCCTTGGGCACTGCCAGGGATCCAGGGGTGCCACAGCTGCTCTGGGCACTGTGCCAGGGCCTGCCCACCCTCACAGGGAAGGATTTTTTTCCCTAACACTTAACCTAAATTCCCCAAGGGCTCCAGCTTGGCTCTTCATTTCCCCAGCTGGGGCAGAGTTTGTGGCTGAGAAAATCCAAGCCCTCTCTTGTGCATTTGGGGCTCCTTAATCCTCCCTGCCCTCGAGCAGCTCCAAAAATAGCTCTGAGCTCCCTCCAAGGGCAGCCTCAACAACAGGTGATGCCCCGGAGGGGCTGCTTGGAGCCCACTGGAATTTCTGTGCTGTTATCCCGGCAGGAGCACCTGGGATGCAGCAGAGCTTGGCTGGAGGTGGCAGGATGGGAGAGCAAGGAGGGGTTCCCCCTCTCCCTCCTGTCCTGCCAAAATCCTGCCAAAATCTTGTCCAAATCCTGCCAAAATCTTGTCAAAATCCTGCCAAAGTCTTGTCAAAATTTTGTCCAAATCCTGCCAAAATTCTGCTAAAATCTTGTCCAAATCCTGCCAAAATTCTGCCAAAATCCTGTCAAAATCTTGTCCAAATCCTGCCAAAATCCTGCCAAAATCTGCCCTGTTCCCAGCTTTCCATGGGATGTGGGATGTCTGTGGCTCCACCCCAGCTGAGGTTCTCCACCTTTTTACCAAAACCATCAAAGTTTGCACAAGGACCAGCAGGAAATACCCAACTGCAGCCACAGCATGGAAGTGCCACTCCACCCTGCTTAGCCACAATTTGGGGATCAAAGAGCCTGATTCCATCAAATCCATCTTTTTTTTTTTTTTTTCTCAAAAAAGAAAAAAAAATTCTGATTACACTTTTGGGGGAGGCTTCTTAAACATAGAAAATTTCATTTTGGATTGACGCATTCATTTCGCTTTGCTTTGGATGATAAAAGAAAAGTGGAAAATTTAATTTCCTCTTTGTTTGCTCTGTCCTGGAATGCACTTGTCGAGATGATGCCCAGGGTGTTCTCATTTCTCCCCCACCCCCTTCCTTTGCTGTCTAAAACCCATCAAAATCACAAAACTTCTCCAGCTGAGGGAGGGAGGAAGGAAGTGGAGCAACCCCGGGGTCAGTGTCCTCTCCTCTGCAAAGGGGAACAAAGCAACCATGGTGCTGGGACTTCCTTTTCTAGAAAGAAAATCTGAAATGTCTTTTCAAAGCTGACAAAAAAAAACACCCCAGATTTTGGGGACCCTTCCCCCAAGTCTGCTGGGTGTGCAATTCCTTTGTGGCTCCACAATTCTTTCTGATGTTTCTTGCAAGGCTCCAAGCCCCGATGTCCAACCTGGCCTTGGGCACTGCCAGGGATCCAGGGGCAGCCCCATCTTCTCTGGGCACCTCCCAGGGAAGAATTCCTGCCCAATATCCAGCCTCAATTTCCCCTCTTTCTCTTGCCCATCCCTGTTTGTCTGTCCCTGATGAAGAACCATCCTTTCCTTTGCTCCTCATTTCCTGACCTCTGCTGAGCCAGGGATCCCTCTGGGTGCTGTTGCTGCCTCTGGGATGTCCCCTCTGCCTGCTTTTATCCTCCTGCTCATCCCTTCTTGACCATTTACACCCTGAGCTCCCAGGACCAGCCTCTTTCCCACGTGGCTCCTGTGACACCTGGAGCCACCTGGAGCCACCTGGGGCCACCTGTGACACCTGGAGCCACCTGGAGCCACCTGGAGTCACCTGGGGCCACCTGGGGCCACCTGGAGCTCCCTGCTCTGTTGCCTGGTTGCCATTGCAAACACAGCTCGTGGCCACCTGCATCCCTGGATGCCCATCCAGCCTTTCCATTGGCTTGGGTAGCCCTGGCAGGAAGATCAACCCTAAAACCAGGTGCAGGCTGCAGCCAGAACTTGCAGGAAGCAGTTAAAGGTTAACAGCACTGGGTAATTCCCTGCTTTTCCACTTTCCAGCCACAAGCAGCTCTGGATGCAGCATGGATGAAGCAGCTGGGTGTTTACAATGTCCAGATTTATTTTGATGGGAATTTTTGTGCTTTAATGACCATCATTTCCATTTTTGTAACGCTCCTTCTTCCTGTTTTTCATTTCCTGTTGTCAGGTGACAGTCTGGGCTGGGCTCATTCCTGTTTTCATCAGGAATTTCACTGGCACAGAAAGCAAAGCAAAACCTCAGCCTCGGGACTGTGCAATCCAAAGGTTCCTACCCATTTCCATGGAGACCAGTCCAGAGCATCTGGGAACTCAACATTCTCCTACAGCAATCAAAATAATGGAAAATCACCACCTTGGAATGGTTGAATCCATTATTTGCTGGGATTTGTGCCTTTTGAATGGAAAGAAATGTGAATCCAACTTCTGCCCCAGGAAGGAAAAGCCTCAGGAATGGTATTGGGGAAATAAGGAAGGCAGGGAAAGGGACACAACCTACAGAAGGGAAATAAGGAAAGCAGGGAAAGGGATAAAACACCCAGAAGGGAAATAAGGAAGGCAGGGAAAGTGATAAAACATCCAGAAGGGAAATAAGGAAGGCAGGGAAAGGGATAAAACACCCAGAAGGGAAATAAGGAAGGCAGGGAAAGGGATAAAATATGCAGAAGGGAAATAAGGAAGGCAGGGAAAAGGATAAAACATCCAGAAGGGAAATAGAGAAAGCAGGGAAAGGGATAAAACATCCAGAAGGGAAATAAGGAAGGCAGGGAAAGGGATAAAACACCCAGAAGGGAAATAAGGAAGGCAGGGAAAGGGATAAAATATCCAGAAGGGAAATAAGGAAAGCAGAGAAAGGGATAAAACATCCAGAAGGGAAATAAGGAAGGCAAGGAAAGCACCTGCTGCTTATTTTAAAGCAGGATTTTAAAAGGATGCTGAGCCATGAAGGGCCATGCCAAAGGGATGTGGCTGTGCCTGGGGTGGCCGTGGCTCTTTGAGGGCACAGCCCCTCCATCCTCCAGCAAAATCCACCCCCAAGAAGCCACAGGGCACCCCAGGAAGGCATCGCACAGGGATTGCTGGGGCTGGCAGCCCTGCTGACAAAATAACCTCAAAAATTGCAGCAGTCACAAGAGAAGCCCCTGCTTTCTCTGCAGCTTGCCAGGCAGCCCCAAATCCAGCCAGATGTGGGGTTTTTAGGAATCTGTTTGCATCTAGAAACGATGGGGCTGCCAGGGGTGACGGCGCCAGAGCCTCGAGGAACGAACAGGACAGAGAACAAGAGCCAGGAGTGGATCTGTGGGTGGAAAAGGGGTCCCTGGATTCCTGGAAGGATTAAAGTGCCTCGTAAAACAGCCTCATTCAGGCAGCTGGCGCTGACATCTCGGCTTAACAATGCTCTTTAGCAGCCGCTTAAGAAAGCTGCTCTCAGGAGGTTTAAAGCTGCCATAATTCACGTCCATACCTCGGACCATGAAAGGATGAAGAGAGGGTTTATAGCAGCGATGGGCTGCAATCGTCTCCTCACAGCCCTTTGCTCTCAAGCTTTAGGAACTTTAGGAAGATGCCTGGATGCTTGCTGGGCTCTCTGGAGTTGTGTGGGATCCTGGCAAACAAGGCTCACACTTCTCCAAAAAGCCAGGGCTGAGCCCAGGGCTCTGCAAATCCAGATGGAAAGGTTGGGAGATGGAGAAAATCCATCCTGGAGGAAAATCCATCCATGCCTGCAGAAGGTGGGCAAGGCTCTGAGGTGGGTGGGTGGCACACAAGGCGACTTTGGGAATGCCCACAGACAGCAGGGATGAGCATTTCAGTGCTCAGTGGCACTGAAAAGCAGGAGGTGACTCCACAGGGATCTGTGCAGTTTTTCAGGCTGGCCTGTGATAAAATTCCCAAATTCTCCTTTTCAGGCTGGCCTGTGATAAAATTCCCAAATTCTCCTTTTCAGGCTGGCCTGTGATAAAATTCCCAAATTCTCCTTTTCAGGCTGGCCTGTGATAAAATTCCCAAATTCTCCTTTTCAGGCTAACCCATGATAAAATTCCCAAATTCTCCTGGCAGTGCTGCCTGCAGCTCCTGCCAGAGCAGTGTGAAGCCCCAGGGTGCTGCTGCCTGGAGCATCTTTATGGATTAGGGCTCTCCGGGTTCTCCACTGGTTTTAATGGGGATGATTAATTGTCTCGTCATTAATTCAGCTGGAAATGTGTCATTTTGATTCTTTCCTTGTTTGGGGACCGATTTTTCCCCCTGCCAAACGCTCCTGAGAAGCTGCAATGCTGTCACTGCCACCCTGCCCCGGGTCAGCGGGGAGAACAGCAGGGGTGGGGAGCAGGAATTAAGGAGCTGATCTGAGATGTGGGTGAAGAACCAGCCCAGGGGACAGCACAGTGCCACAGCAGACTCCAGACTCCTCTGCTGTCACCCTGTGAAACCCTTGGGATGCTCAGCACCTTCTTCATCGCCCTTCACCCTCTTTTCTCCTCCTCCTCCTCCTCGGTGTGTTTGGTGCCTCCTCCTCCTGCAGCCCCACACCCAGCGCCCAGCTCCACTCCAGCCTGGTCCCACAGCCCATTCCCAGCTGGAGTTTTTGGCACCCATCACCCCCCAGCAGCAGCAATCCCTGCCCCTGCACTCTGTGTTTGAGTCCCCCCGGTTTTCCTGACTGCATCCAGCCTCTCCCTCGGCTGCCACAGCCCCTCCCAAAGTGCCCTGGCATTTCTGTGTTCCCACCAGCCAGGGGCAGCCCCTCCCTCTGGTGCCAGCTGGGAAAAAGAAGAGTGGGAAGAGCAGCACTTTCCATTCTTTATTAGTGGGAACAGTTTGTTCGGTGACAGGAGCAGAGCTGGGACCCTCCAGCTGCACCCAGAGCTCCCCAGGGCAGCCCCCCGTGTGCCCCCAGCCCCCTGCAGCTCTCCTGCCATGCAGGGCTGCAGCTCCAGCCTGTGGAGGGCATTCCCAGGCAGGGCAGAGCACAGTTCCCATTCCCAGGGGGAAAACTGGAGCATCCCCACTGCCAGAGCTCAGGCTCTGCTCAGCTGGGCCTTGGCCCTGCACTTGTCCCTACCAGGGATTGCTCCCCACGGGATCACAGAGTCCTGGAATGGTTTGGGTTGGGAGGGACATTAAAGATAATTTAATTCATTAAAGATCGTTTAATTCATTAAAGATCATTTAATTCCCACCCCTGCCATGGGCAGGGACACTTTCCACTATCCCAGGTGGCTCCAAGCCCTGTTCAACCTGGCCTTGGGCACTTCCAGGGATGGGGCAGCCACAGCTTTTCTGGGAAATCCATTCCAGGGCCTCCCCACCCTCACAGGGAAGGATTTCTTCCTGATATTTTGGGATACGAGTGCTCAGTGCCAACACTGATCCCTTTTGGCTCCGTTTGCCCCTTCCCTGCACCCCAAACGAGGGAGGGAGCAGCAGCTGGGCACTGCCAGGGTTTGGATTCTCATTAATGACCTGGCACAGCAGCTGGGCACTGCCAGGGGCTGCCAGGGGCTGGGTTTGGATTCTCATTAATGACCAGCTCAGCACAGGGAACAGCAGCAATCAGGGAGCCAGGAAGGGTCTTGGGAGGGGAAGAGGAGCCCTGGTGAGGTGGCAGGAGAACATGAACAGCAGGTGCTTGAGGAGCAGCACGAGGGGAAATGGAATGAAGTTTCCAGGAGCAAACGCAGGTGGGAAACTCCCAGCAGCTCCTGCTGTGGAGCACGGAGCCACCTCCCAGGGGACAGCACAATAACCCCGGGGTCAGGGCACTCAGAAATAGATCCAGCAGAGGATGGAATCCCTGGAGCAAGCCTGAAGGGGCAGGCAGATGGATTTGGACAGCTCTGCAAGGCAGGTCCCTGCCTTTGGGCTGGCAAATGATTGAAGTTCTTCCCTTCCTCTCCTGTACCTGCTCTGGCACATCAGGGACTGGGGAGAAAGAGAAATGCCACAACCCCAGCCATGCCCCTAACCTGCAAACAACCCCAAGAACTGTGTTTCCAGTACAGAATAAGGGACTGGAGCCAGCCAGGAATCTTCTGAGGAACAGGTTTTTGGTGGGAAATATCTCCCTTCAGAAGGTTTGGACTAAGACTTGGCAGGGCTCTTCAGAGGGAAGGGACAAATCAGGTTCTCCTAGGGCAGCTGGGAGCTGTGCCAAGGGATTTCAGGGTATCCTGAAAGCTGTGGGAGAGCAGCAGGGCACCTGAGAGCCCCCCAGATGAGCAATTCTCATGGCCCTGCACAAAGAAAGTCAGGATAGAGGGGCACTGCTGAGCTCCTGCAGCCTCTGTCCTTCCCAGCAAAGCTCTGCCCAGCTGAAGATTTATTCCCAGCTGGGGTGGGAATGAAATGCTTTTAGTCCTTGAAAGATCCAAATTGCATTGAGACCAGCATTCCTGGTCTCAGTTTTCCTCTTCCCTCGTGTGCCCAACCCCTGTCCATTGAATCCTAGAGTGGAAGGACCTTAAAGCTCACCCAGCTCCACCCCTTGCCATGGGCAGGGACACCTTCCACCACCCCAGGGTGCTCAGAGCTCCATCCACCCATCCTTGGACACCTCCAGGGATGGGACATCCTTTTCAGATCTTAGAGAACCACAGGGTGGGTTTGCTTGGAAAGAACCTCAAAGACCACCAAGTCCGACCCCCCCAGCACAGCAGGACACCTGCACCAGGAGTTGTCCCTGTGAGCTGCCCCTCTGCTCAGTGCCCTCACACAGGCTGGCTGTTTGTGGGGAGAGGGCTCCTTTAGCAGCTTCACATCAAGCAGCGAGATAATAAATAAATAAATAGGATTGCACTGGAGGGAAAAGGTTTTGCAGCTGGAAGCCCGAGAGGGAAGGTCTGAGATGGGGCTCCCACAGTTCAGTACCAGCATGTCCTGCCCAGGTCTGGGAGCAGCTCAGTGACCACAGAGCTGCAGCTGGGCCAGCACCTGCCACTTCAAGGTTTTTTATGATTTTCAGCCAGTTTTTTCCTGCTGTTTTCTGCCTGAGGCCACAAGTCCCTCCATCTCTTTCTCTGCTCAGTGAGTTTTCCAAAGTCAGGAGCTCGGTGTGCTCCTTCCCACAGCTGCAGGAGAGGGATGGATGTCCTGCCATGTTCTGAGCCTCAGGTGGGAAATCTTGGCTCCCAAGGGTGGCTGGTCCTGCTGAAATGTGACTTCCTGCAAGGAAAAGGATTGCCAGGTCCCAGCCTTTCCAAGGCAGGACAGTTGGAGATTTTTTTGGAGCAAGGAGAGAACAAAGGCCCCATTCCTGCCCTGTGCCAATCCTTCTGCTCCTTGGTGACAGTCAGGGCCCCCGTGCTCTCTAGAGGAGAAGAGGTAGACAGAGAAGACACCAGAAGGAGAAACAAGCACAGAATAAATCAGAGGAATCTTCCACGCTCCTCTCTCTTGGTCTTGGACAGATTCTTGTTTCCCCTGGATCCCCACCCAGCAGGTGGACAGGCTGCCATCAGCACGTCCTGCTGGGCTCCTGACGTGGCTGTGCCTCTTCCAAACCAGCTGGAGACCCTGCTGCTCCCTTTTGGAAAGGCTTTTCCAAGGGAAAAAAACCCTTGGCGCCATTTGTCATGCTTTGGACATCCCCTCCTTCAGTTCCTGTGGCTTCCTGGTGTCCTCCAAGGCTCTCAGAGCCTCTCCTGGTCCCTTGGTTGTCCTTGCCCGGCTTCTCCTGGAGGTGCTGCGTGGTGGGTGATGGGTTGGGATGAGGACCTTAGCCAGGGCAGTCACTTCCCACAGCGTGCCCCGGCTCAGGGAAGCGAGGCCGTGCTCCCACTCCATCTCTGCAGAGCCCTCACGAGCTCAGGGTGGTGAGGAACAGAGGCTGGCTCATTCAGCTCTCCACCATTCCTGGACATCCAGGGATCTCTGTGGGGAACATAGAGAAAGGAAAAGAGCGTTAATTTAGCACGGAGAGGTTGGGATAGAGGAGGGATTCGGATGTCAAAGCCAGGAGAGAGATTAAACCTCTTTCCTTGATTGTGGAGATATGAAATGACTGACAGGTCAGATGAAAAAATGGGAAATTAATTCAGAGATAGAGAAAGGAACAAGTACAGAATATGCCAGTGTTTTTATTTTCTGGAAGTGATATTTTTTAATAAGGGCATGTAAAAGATTATCATCTGTGTGTGTAGGAGAAGAAAACAGTTTTAAAGCCAAAAAGGATCTGCACAGAGGGAAAAAAACCCCATATCTGTTCTTTGGGAACACAATGCCTCTCTCAGAATAATTCTGGGTATCCAAACTGGAGTTGGATTTCTTGTGCAAATCAAGGATGAAGTTCCAATGTGACAGGGATGATTTGCACCAGAGTCCCTTGCCAGCATCTCTTCAAAAACATTATTTGTACTCCATCTGCCCTGCAAGGTGTGTTTATCCCTCCCTCCTTCCTTCCTTGCTCCCTTCTTCCCTTCTTTCTTCATTCCCAATCTGCGCCAGGGCCTCTCCACCCTCTCAGAGAAGAATTTCTTCCCCAATATTCCACCTGTGTTGATTTGAAGCCATTCCCCCTTGTCCTGTCCCTACAATTCCCGAGGAAAAGTGGAAATCTTGCAGATTATGAGCTCTTTAGAAAATGACTGTGTGAAATAATCCCAGCTCTGCAATTCCAGCAATTTCCACAGGCAGCAATCCCCCAGGGGACCAAGGAGCAGCAGTTTGTCCAGGGTGGACAATCCCCCCAGCCATGAGGGATGGATGAGGGAAGCTGTGACTTTGAGCACTGTGGAATGCTGAGCACGCTGGAGTTTTTCCAGAACAAATCTGGAAACTCGGAGTGAAGCTCCTCTGCCCTTTTTGATCAGCTGGGAGCCCGAGGCCTCTTCTGCAGCAATCCTATAGATGGTGCTTGTCAGCTTCCAAGGAAACCTGAACCCTTCCCAGAGCTCCCAGAGCAGAGCCACCTGTGGGGTTCAAGTGGGAAGGAAAAGTGGATACTCCAAAATAATTCCATTTTTTTGTTCAGAAAATGGAGCCACAGAGCTCAGCAAGGCTCCGTGTCCAGCTCTGCATCCCTCACCACTGGGGTTTGATTGCTGCTGTTGTAATTAGAGAGTTTTGCTCATTATGGTGGTGCTGCTCATCACCCCCATCCCTCCAGGGCTGAGATCCTGGTTTGGCTTTTCCCAGGAAAACAAAGGAAGTCGATGTTTCTGGATATCTTACACAAGATGACCACAATAATGACTTTGTGGTGTTCCACATCCAAGCCACACAGTCTGACAGGACACAGAAGTGCAAAGCCCTCATCCTGCTGCCCCGTTGGATCAGCTTCCCACCCAATCTCCAGCTTCCATGGCAATAATCCCAGTTTGGTTCCCCTCCTGGCAAACTCCACCATGAGCAGTCATTCAGTGAGAACCAAACGGGTGGGAAAATTGGGACCATGTCCTGTTGCCTCTCACTGCACCTCCATGGGCACCTTCCAGCTGAGAGAGGCTCCTCCAGGTGACTCTCAGAAGGTCCCAGGTCCAGCCTGAGGTCACCCTCAGGTCACCCAGGTCACCCACTGCTTCTGAGCCAAAGGGTGGGATTTATCCCTCTGGGGCTCTCCTGGAAGAGGGTCAGCCAACGGGAATAATCACTTTACACAGGATTTATCCTTCCTTTCATTGAGGACCTCTTTGAGGCCCAAACTGTGCTGAAGCTGCAACTCATTTCCATCACCTATTGTGGAAAGAGTGATAAAGTTCTGGAATGGCTGCCTGAGGAGGTGGTGCAGTCACCATTCCTGGGTGTGTTTAACAAAGCCTGGATGTGGCTCTGGGTGCCAGGGTTTAGTTGAGCTGTTGGGGCTGGGCTCGACTCCATGGTTTTGAAGGTCTCTTCCAACCCAGTGATTCTGTGAATTCTGTGAATGTGTGTGATTCTGTGAATTCTGTGATTGCGTGTGATTCTGTGAATTCTGTGAATCAGTTCCAGCAAAATCCATGGAATTGCTCTGCCATCAGCCCGGCATCCCAGAGCAAGCCCTGCCTTGCTGCTCAGTCCCAGGACACGCTGAGCCCGAGCTCCTTTGCAGTAAATCAGCAGCACGACTCCGAAATGAAGGAATCAAACTCCCCTTCTCAATTCCAGCGCGGCGCCGACGTCAGCGCGGCCATCCCGCGTTTATCCTCGTGTCACTGAGAGAGGATTTAGCCCTCCCTGATTTATTCCCCTGTAAAAGCGAGGTGCAGGGGGAGCGGGGTTTGCAGCTTGTCCAGGCCCTGATGGGAGGCAGGGCAGCCCAAACGGCGGCATAATCCCAAGAATCTTTATTTATGGGCTCCGGGCGGGAGCGCGCGCGGAGGGAGCGGGGCTGGGAGATGGCAGCTGGAATAAACAGCACAGCCCTTCTCCCAAACATCTGCCTCGTAAAAGCACAAAATCAGATGTTGTCCTGGAATGCTGCTGGCTGCTCCCAGTGACACGGACGGAGCACAGCTCGCCTGACCCCTTCCAACATTTCCTCTGCCCTGGGAGCTGAATTCCTCAAGGTTCACAAGGCAAAGCTTAATACTGAAAACAGAAGTTGGCTGAGGAAACCTTGCAGCCTCTGGTCCTGAGCGGCGCCTGGTCACCTGTGGGAATCTTGGATTCAGCAGGATGGATCAGCCACATCCCACAAAGCCAGGGATGCACAGCCCTATTAACAACTTCCCAGAGGGAATCCTCTCCTTTATGTTCCCTTCTTTTGGTTCAGGACAGTCCTCAGAGAGGTGGAAGCCTGATGATGATGTTTTTGGTCATTAGTCCTAATTAATCCCAGGCTCAAGGACAGCCATTGCACCGGGTGGAGAGCTGATGAGAAAGTCAGAATTCCCTTTCCAGTCAATGGGAATGGATTGCTGCCACAGAGTCACGGCAGGAGCTTGAAATGGCTCCCAGGGGACATTTCCTAAAGGGTCAAGGAGAGGATGAAGAGGAAAACAAATTCCCTGTGGATTGTCTTAGTGCTTTGCACTAAGTGGTTTTGCAAATCAGCAGGAACAGCAGTGACAGGACAGGGGGAATGGCTTCAGACTGAGAGGGAGTAGGGTTAGATGGGATGTTGGGAAGAAATCCTTCCCTGGGAGGGGGGGCAGGCCCTGGCACAGGGTGCCCGGAGCAGCTGTGGCTGCGCCTGGATCCCTGGCAGCGCCCAAGGCCAGGATGGTTGGGGCTTGGAACAACCTGGGATAGTTGTAGCTGCCCCCGCCCATGGCAGGGGGGGAATGAGATGATTTTTAAGGTCCCTTTCAAGCCAGACCATTCTGGGAGTCTCTGATTCCATAAATTTTATATTTGCTTCACTCCATTTGAATGCTGTACCCTGGGAAATCTCCATGGGAGATGGATGTCCATGGACATGGAGCTCTCTGCAAGGCAGCTGAGCAGCTCCTCCCCAAGCAATCCAAGGATTCAGGGTGGAATGAGGGCAGAGCAAGACAGAATTTCCTGCTCCAGCCCTCCAGAAACCAGGAAAATCTGCCAGCCTTGCCCTGCACAATCTACACCTCCACGGGGGTCTCACAACCCAGTCAAGCCTGGCACAGCTCCTCTCCAGACTGTCCCCCTTTCCTTTCCTGCCTCTCCAAGCTTTCCTTGGAAACTCCTGCTATTTTATCCTGTTTCTGCAACCTGTCATCCCCCATTTGCCAACAGCTCCTCCTGGAACATTTAAACAGCATCTGCTCCAAGTGCAGGGTGTGAGAGGAATCCCGGGGCTCAGCAACAGGAGAGGAACCATCAGGTGCTCCTGCACAGCTCAAGGGAAAAGAAAAACCTGTGAATGCCTCACAAGAAGCCAAAGTGTAGCATAAAAAACAACTCTAGAGTGTCCCAATCCCAGAATCTAGTCTGGTTTATGATCCCTTTTATCTAGGAAAGGAAAAATTCCAGCTCACCCCTTCCAGTTTGCTGTGCCAAGCCCAGCTGGGCTTTTGGTCCAGCAGCCACAAAGCCAAACTGGGACACAAATTCCCAGTTATTTCTTAGCACGTGTCCAGCTTTCCCCAGGAGCCAGGCACCAAATTAACTCCACATCTCTAATGCTGGCTGTGGTATCAAACTTCTCTGAAGATCCAAGTGCTCTGTGCCCTTAACCCCCACTGCAGGAGCTCCCAGCACTGGGATATCACTCAAACCTCCCTGAGTGAAGATCCCTGGCTCCCACACTGCTGCAGTCCCATTCCTAAACACCAAACCTGGATTTTCATCTCCTTTGCTGAGAAATAATGTCCCCGTCAAGTGATGGGTTTGAAGGACTTCTTTTTTTCCAAGTACCTCTGGAAAGCAGTCAGGTTGGGAACAGCTGCAAAGCAACATCTGTCATCCCATTTCCCTTGTCCCAGCTTTTTGAGGGTTTTTTCCTTCTGTTCAGTTTTGGGGAAGTGGAAGGACACTGATTGCTTTGGGTCTTGTGGGGTTTTTGAATCACTGAACAGACTGAATGTTGCTCCCAACAGAGGGAGCAGGGAGCAGGGGTAGAATCATGGAATGACTGGGGCTGGAAGGGACCTTAAAATCACCCAGTGCCACCCCTGCAATGGCAGGGACAGCCTGCACTGTCCCAGGCTGCTCCAAACCCTGTCCAACCTGGCCTTGGGCACTGCCAGGGATGGGCCAGCCCTCTCAGGGAAGGATTTAATCCCAAAATCCCATCTAAACCAATGCAGGCAATGCTTTCCCCTTGCTTTGTGGCACTGTAATTTCCTTTTCTTGGAGTGATGCCAGCAGAGTGTAGACTTGTCCCTAAGCCTGGCTTACACCCAATTTCCTCTGCAGATATTCCAACTAACACAGGGCTTAAACCCAAGCCAAACAAGTTAACAATGGGCAAAACAACCTTCTCCATGCAGGAACAGATCCCCTCCTCCACCTGCCTTTGGGCTGCACCCAAAGGAAGATCTGGGATGGAATTTTGAATTTTCCACCTGCCTTTGGTCTGCACACAAGGGAAGATCTGAGATTGAATTTTGGAATCTCTCCTCCACCTGCTTTGACTCCACACAAGGAAGATCTGAGATGGAATTTTGGAATTCTCCACCTGTCTTTGGGCTTCTCACAAAGGAAGATCTGAGATGGAATTTTGAATTCTCTTCTCCACCTGCTTTGACTCCACACAAAGGGAGATCTGGGATGGAATTTTGAATTCTCCACCTGCCTTTGGGTTCCACACAAGGGAAGATCTGAGATGGAATTTTGGAATCTGTCCTCCACCTGCTTTGACTCCACACAAAGGAAGATCTGGGATGGGATTTCAGCTCCCTCCTGCCACAATCCAAGCCCAAAGCTCTGAGCAAGCTGCTCTCCCTGGCCCTGCTGTGAGCAGGGGATTCTGCTGGGATGTTGGGATGATCTCCAGGGTTCCCTCCCAGTTCCTGCAGCTCTGTGAAACCCAGAGGCAGGAGCACTGCTGTGTGCCAAGCTCAGGAGGCCATGGAAGTCAAAAACTTGGAGACACCACCAAATCCTCCCAAGAAAAGAGCCAGCAATGATCCTCCAGATGGGAAAGAGCCAGGGATCTGACAGAAGTGGGATTATCAGCAGGTGCCTGTGAATGCCTGGAGGGGATCCACACCAAAAACATCCCACATTTTAAGAAAGCAGCGTTTGTGGACATTTGGATTCCAGCAGTGAAAATCCTTCCCCAGACTCGGCGTCATCGCTTGTGGAATTCAGCCCTGAGCTCTGATTTCCTCTGACTGCTCCAAGGATTTCTTGGAAAACTTGTAAATGGATTTGGGGTGGTCAGTTTGATTGTTTTATGCAAAATATCTCAGCGTCAGGGGGAAATGCAGAAGGATTTGTGTTCTAGGAAGTCCAACAGAGCCTGGAAAATGAGTGCTCAGCCAGGGCTTTGCTTCCTAGCACAAAAACCAGGGATATCCTCTCCATCTGCTCGTGCTGCTGTCTCCCACCTGAAGACGAGAAGAAAATCTTCTCTTGAAGCCTGAGCAATGTGTTCTGCCCCTCAGAAATTCTCTTCTCAAGGTGGAGCATCCATCATCTCTCCTTCCCATCCCCTCCTCACAGAACTCCATGGATTCAAACTCCATGGATTCAAGCTGTCCCTGTTTCTCCCTTCCCACTGGAGTAACCCCAGAGCAAACACATTTATTTCAGCCTGGAGGAATGGCAATTCTTGCACTCGTGGTTAAATCGCTGGATTTTGGAGGATGCTGCTCCTGGGGAGTTTCATGGATCTTCCATCCATTCAGTCAGTGACCAGCAGGTCAGAAATGCACAATTACAGAGGGCAGGGAGAGGGACAGAGCCCCAGCCGGCCTCTTGTGCAACACATCCCCACTAACTACTTCCAAAGCCGCTCCAGAGCTTAAACCTCATCCCCAAAATCGCCTCGGGCAATCGCTCACTCAGCACTAGCTGCTACTCAGTGAGAGTAAATCCCGATTATTTTTTTTTTTTTCCCCTGATTCTTCTCACCCACATCAAAGGGTGGAGCACAGGAGCTGTGCCAGGGCCTGGTAAACACTCCCAGGGCTGAACCGGTGAGGAAAAGGCTCCAGCACGGTTGGGCTCACACCAAGTTTGGCTCAGCAAAGCCCAGCTGGGCTGGCAGCAGGGTGCTGATGCTATCGCAGGCAGACACAACACCCAGCAGCCAGGCAGGGCCAGGCTCCCAGGGCTGTTTACCCATCACACCTGGGCA
Source organism: Onychostruthus taczanowskii (assembly GCF_017590055.1). Taxonomy (NCBI): domain Eukaryota; kingdom Metazoa; phylum Chordata; class Aves; order Passeriformes; family Passeridae; genus Onychostruthus; species Onychostruthus taczanowskii. The sequence goes on from NW_024498573.1 coordinate 1,837,285, forward strand.
AACACAGCCTGTTTTCCCAGAGCCCAGCTCCTGTCGCCCTGATTTTTTAAGTTTTTCTAAGCCTTCTGATGTTTACGTCCTTGTAGCGAACTTTCTCACACGCTTTATGTAAATCACTTATTGCTTTGTGTTCTTTTGTGGAGGAGGAGAGGTTTGATGGACTGCTGGTTTGTCCAGTGTCATTGGAGAGGTGGCACTGTCACCTGCCAGTCCACTGAGTCACTTTTGGAAATCTGTAAATGTTGGAGTCAGCAATTAAAAGTGCCTTTTTTACCTCGAGAGAGCAGCCTGTCCACATGGTATTATTTCCTGTGACAGCACCAGGGCTGGGGTCTCCTGCTCTGCTCCCTGGCAAGCCCCTTCTGCAGGGCCTGAGCAAATGGTTGGCATCTCCCAGGGAGATATAAAAAGCTTTCTCTGCGGGATGGAGCTGGGCTGGTGCTGATCTCATGGTTCCAAGTCACGGTGACCTGCTGCACTTGATGGATGCAGCCCTTCTTCCCTGCCCCTGCCAGCAGCAGCACTGGGGTGGCCTTTCCCACCCTTTCCAGGGCAAATCCCAGCTCACAGCACAGCAGCCAGCCCAGCCTGTCCTCCTGACCCCCAGAGATGGGGCTGGAAACCAGACACACACTCCTTGCAAAGGAAAAGTGCAGGGATGTGCCAAAATGGCAAGGGGAGGATGCTAAGGTGACACAAGGGTTTCCTTTTGGTCGCTCATTTACTGTAATTTCCCTCTTTAGGAAGGTTGAGAAGCTCAGCTGTCACCTGAAACCTCATTTGGAAATGGGTGGTCCCAAGACTTGTAGGAATGGGAGGAGTGTCCAAGGAGCTCACTACATCCCTCTGAGGGTCTGATATGGGAGATTTTCAGGCATGTTTTATTTTAAATCAGCTTCACAGTTATGACAGCACTGAAATCTGAAGGACCCCCGCTTTTTCCAGAGCTGGGTGACATTGTCTGGTTCCTCCACACCTGGCCCTGTGGTTCCAGGGTTCACTGCAAAGGCAGGAGGACAGAGCAGGGCTCAGGATCACATAAAATGCCCGAAACCCCTGTGCTGTGCAATGAGAGAGTGGTTTTTGTGCACAGAAATCAGTAAGAGGGCTGTGGGAATGATAACTGAGTTTCCCATAAATTACTGGAAGCCAAACTTCAATGACTTCCATGTAAGGAAGATGAAAGGAGGAGCGGGTGGGATTTATTCAGCTCCACACATTTATTCAGCTCCATTATTCTCACCTCCAAAACCAGTCCGGCAACCCTTTAATCCCTCAGCAGCTCATCTGGAGATTGCCTCTATTATTAACAACAAAGTGCTCATTATTCCCATCACCATCCTTTGAAGGAGCCGTGGATGGGGTGAGGATTCCTGTGGGGGGAAGCGGGGTGGGGCAGGAGACACAGATTTAGGAGGTGATGTTCCTCTGCCTTGTCCCAGACTCTTCTATCCAAGGAAGAAGTGGAAACCCCTTCCTTCTGCAAAGACACAGCCTGAAAAATTTCCAGGCCACTTCTGAGCAGGATAAACCATCCCTGGGTCTGCACTAGAGCAGAGAATCCCTTCAGAAATTAATAAATTTCTCTTATTAATTGTAACAAAAAGGAATTGGAACTCCTGGCTAAACCCACGGGGGATTTATTTCCTCGAGCAAAGCCCCAGCATGGACCTGGCTTGGCTGTTCCTAGAATTAACATTTGTGCAGGAATTGCCATTCTCAGCCTGTGGACCTGGCTTGGCTGTTCCTAGAATTAACATTTGTGCAGGAATTGCCATTCTCAGCCTGTGGACCTGGCTTGGCTGTTCCTAGATTTAACATTTGTGCAGGAATTGCCATTCTCAGCCTGCACTGTCCAGCCCCATTTGCATTGATGCAATCCTTTCTCCACTCCCCAGAACTGAGGCACCCTCGGATGAATCACCCCAGGGAAGGAGGAAAGCTGCTGCAAACACAACCTGTTCCATCAGGGCAGGAGGAGGAAGAGAATTCAGCAGGTGCTCGAGGTTAATGCAGCAAGCTGGCAGGGTCTGCAGTCACTTCTAGGTTAGGATTACTCAAGACCGAAAAAATACAACATAAAGTGATTTTCTACTGCTGCCAGGCATGGATAGCATGTTGGGAGTGAAGGATTGTGTCTGATCCTTTGGGGGTGCAGCTCTGAGTCTCATCCCCTCTGTGATCTGGAAGATCTGGTGGCTGTGTCTCACAGCCACCTTCAAACACAGCAAAGGAAGAGAAGGGTTTCATCCTAAAAAAATACAACATAAAATGGTTTTCTGCTACTGCCAGGCATGGATTGCACTTTGGGAGTGAAGGATTTTGGGGTGCAGCTCTGAATCTCATCCCCTCTGTGATCTGGAAGATCTCGTTGTCTCACAGCCACCCCCAAAAGTGGCAAAGGAAGAGAAGGTTTCATCCTAGAAAAATACAACATAAAATGGTTTTCGGATACTGCCAGGCAAGGATTGCACTCTGGAGTGAAGAATTGTGTCTGATCCTTTGGGGGTGCAGCTCTGAGTCTCATCCCCTCTGTGATCTGGAAGATCTGGTGGCAGCTGTCTCACAGCCCCCCCCAAAAGTGGCAAAGGAAGAGAAGGTTTCATCCTAGAAAAATACAACATAAAATGGTTTTCGGATAGTGCCAGGCAAGGATTGCACTCTGGAGTGAAGAATTGTGTCTGATCCTTTGGGGGTGCAGCTCTGAGTCTCATCCCCTCTGTGATCTGGAAGATCTGGTGGCAGCTGTCTCACAGCCACCCCCAAAAGTGGCAAAGGAAGAGAAGGGTTTCATCCTAAAGAAATACAGCACAAAATGGTTTTCTGCTATTGCCAGTCAAGGATTGCACTTTGGGAGTGAAGGATTTTGGGGATGCAGCTCTGTGACCTGGAAGATCTCGTGTCTCACAGCCACCCCCAAAAGCAGCAAAGGTCCTGGCAGGGGGCAGGGGCAGGAGGCAGTGGCAGGTCCTGGCAGGGGGCAGTGTCAGGTCCTGGCAGGGGCCGTGGCAGGTCCTGGCAGGGGGAGTGACAGGGGCAGTGTCAGGTCCTGGCAGGGGCAGTGGCAGGGGCAGGAGGCAGTGGCAGGTCCTGGCAGGGGCCGTGGCAGGTGGCACGGGCTGGGCTGTGAGTCACCAGGGCACAGGGCTGTTTCTAATCTGGGCCCTGCTGTTTGTCAGCACGGAGTAGGGTGACACCTTCACGCTGCCTTTCTCTCTTCCTGCCACTGACAAGCCTCAGACAGGACTGAGGTTTTGAGGAGTCACACAGAAAGCCTGGAGGGACATTTTGGTCTTTCTGAGTCCCGTGTGTGGCAGCAGCAGCACAATTCCTGCCCAGGCAGCTGCTTTCCAGGGCTGCACACAGACACAGGACAGACATCCCCATCTCCAAGTGCTCCTGTTAATTATGACACTCAAGGGTTCCTCACTTAGCATGTGTTTTTTCTCTAAAACTTGATTTTTCTTGCAATAATTTGTGGGCTGGGTAATGAATAGAACAAACACCTGAAAAATGTAACAATGCATGTTGAAAATCATCTGAATTTTGCAATGCCTAATCAAGGTAGTCTTTCTTCAGGGGAAGAAAAACCTATTCCATTATTAACAAAGGATCTATTTCAGAAGCGTCCCATTGAAAAATGGACATTTGGACCATGGTTTACAGCCCTAATTCAGCCAGGGTCCCTCCCAGGCCCCCATCCCGTGGGAGGTCTGGAATTCCCTGGGGCACAGTGAGCTGTGGGCCTCTCCACTCATCCTCTGGGGCTGCCCATGGATCAGCCACCTCAGCAAAGTGACAGTGATAGTGACAGCTCATGTTCCCAGGGGCACTGGGAATAGCAGGGCCACAGCCCTGGTCACACGCCAGCAGAGGTGACAACGCTGACCTGTCCCTTCCAAACACACCACAGCTCCTGCCTGGCATTGTGGAGACCCCAGGATGACAAATAAAGAGCAAATTAAGACCAGCAAAACCCCTGGGAGCGACGCTGATGCCAAAGCTCAGCAGCACCCCAGGGACCCAACCCCTTCCCACAACCCTTCCAACTGGGAAAACCCCATTTCCCCTTCAGCTCTTCTGGCTGGCAAAGTGGGCAGAGGTTGGGCTGGATTCTCTGAGAGGTCTTTCCCAACCTCAGTGGCTCTGTGATTCCCCATTCCCACCTCCTTATCTCCGAGGCCAGGCAGGGGACAGGGCGGCTGTCCTGGTTTGTCTCCATACCTGTCACACACTCACCCCAAAGGCATCCCTGGCTCCAGAATGACAGGAACGCCTGCCCCACGCCCTCCCAGCCATGCCTTGGCAGGCAGCAAGAAGGAAGCAAAGCTACTGCTCATTCCAGAGGCAACCATCATCTCCCAAACCTCCGGGAGCAGACGGGGGAATGGCCAACGTGGGAGGGCAGAGGCACCAGCCAGGCTGCCTGCCCTGAAAGGCAGATCCTGCACTGAAATGTGGATCCTGAACAGAAACACAGATCCTGAACAGAAACACGGATCCTATCCTTAAATACAGATCCTGCCCTGAAACACAGATCCTGAACAGAAATGCAGATCCTGCACTGAAATGTGGATCCTGAACAGAAACACAGATCCTGAACAGAAACAGAGACCCTGAACAGAAATGTAGATCCTGCACTGAAATGTGGTTCCTGAACAGAAACACAGATCCTGCACAGAAATGCAGATCCTGCACTGAAATGTATAACCTGAACAGAAACACAGATCCTGCCCTGAAACACAGATCCTACACAGAAACACAGATCCTGCACTGAAATGTGGATCCTGAACAGAAACACAGATCCTGAATGGAAACACGGATCCTGTCCTTAAATACAGATCCTGCACACAAACACAGATCCGGCACACAAACATAGATCCTGCACACAAACACAGATCCTGCACACAAGCACACACTCTGGTGTCAAGGCAGAGCTCAGAGCAGGATTTGGGTTCTGCTGAGGCCCCAGCCCCAGGCCAGGCTGGTTCAGGTTTATCTCAGCATCGTTCTCTCCTGCAGGGCTGGCCGTGCTGCTGACACTGTTCCTCTCAAAAACCACCACCAGCAGCAGCTCCTGATTCTCATGAGGCAGAGCTCAGCTCGAGGGCTGGAGCAGAGGGGTGACAGCCTGATCCCAGCCTTTCCCAGGCAGGTGAGGGGAATGGAGAGGGGGGAAAGCTCTGGGCAGTGAGAACAGATTCCCCCATGAACTGACCCAGTTCCCCCAGCCTAGTCCCCTACAGATATTTTGGGGGTGCCACCAGCTCTGCTGTGTGCAGACACACTTCCTCTCCCCACCACCATCAGAAAACACACACAGCTCCCACCGAGACCTTTGATTTCAAGGCCAGACTGCAAGAAACTTATTTAGGTCTCCAGTTTTTCTCAGAAAAAAAAAGCCACGCATTTCCACTCATGTGTCCAATACAAGGGTGGGACTTTCAGGCTTTGGAATCCTGAAACCCCAGGGATATTTTGCACTGCTTCTGAAGTCTTCTCCAAGGCTGCCTCACAATGTGCTGTCCCATGGGACCTCCATGCGACAGCCACCAAGGAGGTCATGTCCTGACAGGCACCATTTAATCTGACGGCAGTGTGGCTTTGGGGGTGATAAGAAATGTTTTCAGCAGCGTGCTTCTTGCTTCAGCTGCAAAGTATCAAGATGAAGCTGTTCCCACCCAGGGATGAACAAGCATTTCCTTCAGCCAGGGAGAAAAAAAAAAAAAAACAAAGATGAAAGAGAGGTTTTTCACACTCACATACACTTAAGAGGAAAAAATATTTACATGAGGGGGAAAGGACTTGGCAGGGCCTCCCCAGAGGCCATTTGCTGTTTGTGCTGAGGCTGCAGAGCCACTGTGGGACTGTTTTGAGGGCTGGGACATCCCCTTGCTGTGGATTGTGTCCGTGAGCCCTCAGTCTCTGCCCTCCTTGGCATTCCTGGAGGATCAGAGCCAGGAGGGGCTGCTGGCAGCTCTGGCCTCCGGCTCCCTGAGGCCTTTCCTTGGCATTCCTGGAGGATCAGAGCCAGGAGGGGCTGCTGGCACCCTCAGGGGCAATCAGGCCTGGCTCTGAGCACCTCTTAAACCCAACCAGCTTTCCAGGTGAAATATTCCCTGTCAGGAATGTCCAGTTTTAACAGGAATGGGGAAAGGTGGGTGGCAGCAGCTGCTGCCCCACGGATGCTGAAGGCCTGGCTGATTTTTTCCTCCTGCAGTCAGCCATGGCTGGGGCTCTCCATCCCTTGAAAGCACAAATTGTTATAATTTGGCAGGAAATGCCTGGTGCAACCTCCCTGTCCCGGCTACACAATTCCCTGCTGTTGTTTCTGGAAAGGAGAAACCTCAAAAATGTGCAGGGCACAGTGTCCTCAGCTGCCAAGGCTTCATCCTGGGCTTAAGCGGCACAAAGGGCACAAAATCCTTGTCATTGCCACATTCTGGGCTGGCATCCTGCTTTGCATCACTCCTGTTCTTTCCTCACCCCCACCTGAAGCAGGAGGGACATCAGGACACCCGAGGACAGGCCAGGAGGTTGGTGCCTCTCCAAAGAAACACCTCCAGGAGCTTTTCCAAGATGAAGCAACCTGCTGCTGCCACCCCGTTCCTGCAGGACAAGTCACCTCCTCACCCTCTCCCAGCCCAAATTCCAAACCCGCACAGCTGGGGAAGCTGCAGCTCTCTCCCAGCCCCAGGGAATGCTGGCACTGGTGGCAGCAGCAGAGGATTAAACCCTGCCAGCTGCTGGGAGAGCTGCCACGGGGGCACGGGAGCAACCCACTGCTGCCAGCCCAAACAGAGAAGCAGGTGGGTTTTGAATCCCTGTCTGCAGATCCTGATGGGAGAGGGGAAAACCAGAGAGTGCTGAGCACCCACAGCCCCCTCTCCTGCCAGGGCTGAAAGCACTGGAATAATAAATAAAATAAAATAAAATAAAATAAAACAATTGTAACATTAAATACTATTAATACTATTAATAACATTAATAATAATAATAATAATAATAATAATAATAATAATAAAGTTTTTGTCCACACTGTGTTTCCTCCCTGCTCCTTGAGGTGTTGGTTTTCTTTAATGAGCCCTGAAGGATTCACAGGGAAGATGTTGGGAAATATGGCAGAAATGGCTTTAAGCAAGGACACTTGACTACAGCATAAGTCCCATAAATCCTCTTTATTTCAACACGTCAGTCAATAGGACCTGCAATAAATACTCGGAGTTTTGAACATACAGATCTTCATCTCTGTACTTACCTGGCACAGCAAACCCTTTACATTTCCTTGTTTATGTACAGCTCTGTGTATTGCTGTATGTAGATAATAGATATATACATGCAGATGTATTTATATGTGCACTTGTGCAAAAATGTCTTTACCAAGGACAGGAAACAAGTGAATATTTCCCAATCCACTCTCCCTGGCACTGGCAATATTGCACAGAAATTCAGCTGGATGCTCCTGCCATAGGGAAAATGGCAAAACTGAAATTGCATGCATGGAGAAGCAGCCAATCCACTTTTTTTAATGATGGAGAAAGTTAAAAAAAAAAAATCTTAGTGCCCCCTTAAATACTGTCCTTGATTCAGCACCTTTACACACAGCAATTCCTGCTGCCAAATCCAGGGGGATGGAGGTTGTCCTGGAGAGAGAATCTCCTTCCAAGCTGTGCAAACTGCATTTCCAGCTCTGTCTAGAGCTGGGCTGTGTCCCTAAAACCCCGAGAGACTTTGTTTGTGCCAGGCAAACACCAGGGTACAACAGGGAAGGGCTGTGCCACAAGGTCTGCTGTGGGGACAGCATCTCCCAGGAGCCAGTGCTGCTGGAATATTCCTGCCCCGCTCTGGAAAATGACAAAAAGCACCTCCAGGTGGCTGTGGGTGCAGCTGGTGCCCCACAGAAATGTGTTGATGTGAGGGTGTAGCCAAGCCCCAGCATCCTCACAGCCCGGGCTCTGTGCTCACTGTAAAATCACAGAATCCCAGAATCCCAGAATTCCAGAATCCCAGAATCCCAGAATAATGAGGTTGGAAGAGACCTCTAAGATCGAGTCCAACCTAAGCCCTAACACCTCAACTAGACTATAGCTCTAAGTGCCATGTCCAGCCTTTTTTAAACACAACCAGAGATGGAGATTCCACCACCTCCCTGGGAAGACAATTCCAGTGCTTTATTATTTTTTCAGTGAAAATTATTTTCCCTAATATCCAACCTATACCTTCCCTGACGTAGCTTGAGACTGTGTCCTCTACTCTGCTCTCTCTGCCCCCAGCAAGAGAGATTAGTGCTGGTGTTTGCTTTCAGAAGAGCTCCAATAAAAGTAGAACAAGGGGCAGAAATGCTGGGGCTGCTGGGTTGAAGTCTCAGAGAGAGCCAAGCTTTCACACTGGAGCAGGTTTTTGCACAGGGAGGAGATGCCAAGGTGGCCACGGAGCAGAAAAACCCTGCAAAGTGCGAAAACAGAGATGAAAGGATCCCTCACCCTGCAGAACACGGATCTCAGGGAGCCTGGAGTGCCACTGCCCGTCCCTCTGTGCTCCCCTGAAGCTGCAGAACTCTCTGGGTCCTGTTCCCATTGCAGGAGTTACCAAAGAGTAGGGTCAGCCAAGGGGCTGCCTCAGTGCAGCTGGGGAGGGGGACACGGGGGGAACGCTGTGACAAGAGCAGCAGCACCTTCCCCAGGTGCTCCTTCCATCCCCACAGCCCAGGGACACTGCCTGGTGAGGAAACCTGCCCTGCTGCTCTCAGGGTGGCACTTTGACAGAGAGCAGAGAGCAGAGAGCAGGGCTGTGCTCCCTCCTGCCAGAGGAATGAACGTGCTCATAAAGCCATCTCCCTGGGAAATGGATTCATCACCCAGGGAAAATAAACACCGGGAGGCAGAGGGCTGGCAGAGGGAGGGACAAAGCCTTGCCTTGGTCTGTGGGGTCTGGGGATGGAATTAAAGGTGCAGGAGAAGCCTGTGCTCGTGTGCTGGATGAGGCAGCAGGGGAGAAAACAAGGCTGGCAGGACAGAGGGTTTGTCTGGAATTCAGGAAGGTACCCCCTGAGCTGGAAAATAGGGACCTGATCTCCTGTGACAGGGTGGGCACTCCATGGATGAGGAAAAGGCTGTGGGTGATGCCAGCCTGGATTTAATTAAGCTTTGACACCGTTTCCCACAGCATTCTCTTGGAGAAACTGAAATCCTTTAACTTGAATGGGTCCATCCTTCACTGGGACAAACCTGACTGGGTTACAAAACCCAGAGTGTGGGAATGGAATAAATCCAGCTGGTGCTCAGTCACCAGAGGTGTCCCCAGGGCTCAGTTTGGGGCCAGTCTTGTTTAATATCTTCATTAATGATCTGGATGAGGGGATTGAGTACATCCTCACTCAGTTCATAAACTGCAGGGGAATGTTGACTTGCTGGAGGGCAGGACAGCTCTGCAGAGGGATCTGCATCAATGGGAATGCTGGGTTATTCCTGGACTTGACCTTCAAGGCCTTTTCCAGCCTAGAAGGGTCTGTGATTCTACACCACAAGGGCTAGAGATGCTGGTGAGTGAAGGCTGCCTGGCCATGCCCTCCTGGAGTGGCACAAACACAGCCCTTGTAGTAAATAAACCTGAAATAAGCTCTGCAAAGCCCAGCAGCTGGGAGAGAGGGGGCAGAGCCATGTGCTGCTCACACATCCACTCCCTCTGCAGCCTCTCCTTTCCACACTCCTAATCCCTGACCTATTTTCAAACATTTGGGGGCATTTGGGAACTGAAATCTCTGCCCTCCCTCTCTGCTGTGCTGGGGCCTCACCCTCCCCTGAGCCCCAGGGTGGGGTCTGTGGGAATTAATAAAGGTAAGCTGACTGTACACGAGCTTTTACCATCTTTCATTGTCTCAGCCATGCAATGAGGCTGATGCTGCAATGAAAGCTCAAAGAATGTACCCCAGCAGTCCCATCCTGTTTGTGAAAATAAACCCCAAACATCTACACTGGGTGCACCTATACTGAGTGTTTTCCTACACCAAGTGTGTTCCTACACTGAATGCGTTCCTACACTGTGTTCCTACACTGTGTGCACCTACACCAAGTGTGCACCTAGACTGAGTAGTGTTCCTACACTGGGTGCACCTACACTGTGTTTTCCTACACCAAGTGTGTTCCTACACCAGATGTGTACCTACACTGAGTAGTGTTCCTATACTGCACCTACACCAAGTGTGCTCCTACACTGTGCACCTACACCACGTGTGTTCCTAGACCGAGTGTGTTCTTACACTGTGTACCTGCACCAAGTGTGTTCCTACACTGAATGCGTTCCTACACTGTGTTCCTACACTGTGTGCACCTACACCAAGTGTGTACCTACACTGAGTAGTGTTCCTACACCGAGTGTGCTCCTACACTGAGTGTTTTCCTACACCAAGTGTGTACCTACACTGAGCAGTGTTCCTACACCAAGTGTGCTCCTACACTGAGTGTTTTCCTACACCCAGTGTGTTCCTACACTGTGTTCCTACACCGAGTGTGTACCTACATTGAGTAGTGTTTCTATACCAGGTGTGTACCTACACTGAGTAGTGCTCCTACACTGTGTTCCTATAGCGAGTGTGCACCTACACTGAGTGTTTTCCTACACCAAATGTGTTCCTACACCAGGTGTGTACCTACACTGAGTGTGTTCCTACACCGAGTGTGTACCTGCACCGAGTGTTCCTCCCCAGCACCCCGCAGCCTCGGGGCTCTCGGTGCCCGTGCAGCACGGAGCAAGCAGCGCTGCCTGCCAGCCCCGCTCCTGCCCTTCGCCTGCTCGTGTTTATCCCGGGGCTGCCCTGCGGCCTCTCAGGCCACAAATGTCACCGTGTCACCGCACCCTTCCTTGGCCGCACCCTCCCAGCACCTGGGGCACTGCTGGCACCCCTGCGGGAGGATGAGGGAGAGGCTGAGCTTCCCAATGCCTTCCTGGTCTCAGTGTTTAACAGTAAAACCAGCTGTCCTGCAGGTACCCCCTGAGCTGGAAAATAGGGACCTGATCTCCTGTGACAGGGTGGGCACTCCATGGATGAGGAAAAGGCTGTGGGTGATGCCAGCCTGGATTTAATTAAGCTTTGACACCGTTTCCCACAGCATTCTCCTGGAGGAACTGAATTCCTTTAACTTGGATGGGTCCATCCTTCACTGGGACAAACCTGACTGGGTTAAAAGCCACATTCCCTGTCCCTGCTGCAGTGCTGAGCTGGGCAGGGGACAAGAGGAGCCGGGTCAGTTACAGCGCCTGGGGAGGACGGGGCTCTTAGAGCTTCTCCTCCTTCCCAGGCAGGATCAGCAGCACTTTGGGAAACAGAATAAGGAGCAGCAGGAGTTCCCAGAGCCCTTTTTGCCCTGAGGGGTGTGAGAGCTCGGGCAGTTTGTCCCCACACCTCGCAGCAGCAATGTCCCCAGCGTGCTCCTTGCACCCAGGTGTCCCCTCACCCCCAAACTGACCACAACGACAGCGACAACGCCACCAACACCCCCGCGGTGCGTGGAAATGCGGGGGGTCCGCACACCCGAGCATCCCCCGAGCATCCCCCGGGACACGGCGGCCCGAGAGGTCCCGGGAGTTTTTCCTGCCCTTTTCCCGAGTATTCCTGAAAGAACCCCGCACTGCACACCCTCCCGGCCGCGGGTCCAGCGTGTCACACCGGGGTGCACCCCCAACACAAATCGCTGCTCCCCTCCAGCCAGGGACTGTCCTGTCCTGTCCTGTCCTGTCCTGTCCTGTCCTGTCTTGTCCTGTCCTGTCCTGTCCTGTCCTGTCCTGTCCCGCAGCCCACCCTGCCCGGGGACACCTGACAGAGCCTGGCACACGGGACAAAACCCCTCCACACCAAACCCAAGCGACCTGCAGCCGTCCCGCGGTCGGAGCCACGGTGCCACGGAAAATCCAAATGTTCTCCTGCCCCACCTCCCCGGGCTCGCTGTCATTTGAGCCTTGCAGCTAAACAAACCGGGCGCTTTACGAGCTTTTGGCTGGGCTGTGATTGTAGCCGCGTGTCACCCGACTTCCCAGTGCCACATTCCTGAGTGCCACAGTCACAGGCTCACATTCTAGGCAAACGCTCCGTTTATTTCTATCACTGCTTTTGGGGGTTTTCCCCTACAGAAAGTCTTGGTAAAACAAAACCCCAGAGAGCATTCGCAGTTTCTGGGCGGTGATCAAACAGTCCCAGAGCCGGCAGCCCCGAGCCCGCCCCGCTGCCTGCATCCCTTCCCCGCCGGTTTGTCGCAGATCAAATTCAGGAGTTTCGCCACCTCTGCAAAGTGCCCCGGGCTGGACAATCCTTCCACCCCCGCCCCAGGTGCCCTCCTGGCCTGGAGGGCTCCCACAGCCACCGGCGGGGTTGTGAGAAGGGGACCGGCAGCAGTCCCACGGTGCAGGGGGGTCCAGCCCCGCTCCCAGCTCCCTGCAAGGTCATGAGGTAGCTCAGTCCCAGGCCAGTTCAGTCCCGGCCACGGCCAGAAAGGCCCTCCGAGGACGAGCATTCTGCACAGCCTGGCATCCCCCACCCCGCTAAGAGACCCCCGGCTGGTGCCCCGAACCAGGGGGGCTGCCAGCAGCCCCTCCACCCTGCCAGGGGCCAGCCTTGCTTTGCAGAGTCTGAGTTTGGGATTTCTCGCAGCTTTTAGTTTTTAGGCACTCTCTAAAAAAGAATCACTGTTGTTATGAAAGGAGGTCGATTTTCCTTGCAAAGGCTCCTCTGTGCAACCCCCGCCCGAGCCCCCAGCACCCTCCCCGCCGGGCACAGTACCTTTGCCGTGCAAAAAGTCCTCGGGGCGAGGGAAGGAGCCCTCCTCGCAGAGCAAGTCGCAGGTTTTATCCGGGGCCAGGGGGTAGCCGTTGTCCTCCTCGTTGTAGTCGCTCCTGCCGTTGCTGTTGGAGTAGCCGTTGGCGTACATCTTCAGGGCGGACCTGCGCAGGCACAGCAGCTCCTGGAAGGCGTACCTGAAGTCGGGGCTGCGGCAGTAGATCAGGGGGTTGAAGGCAGAGTTGACGTAGCCCAGCCAGTTCAGGAGGATGTACAGGTACTTGGGAATGATGTTGTCCTGGATGACGTGCACGATGTTGACGATGAAGAAGGGCAGCCAGCACAGCGTGAAGGTGCCCATGATGATGCCCAGGGTTTTGAGGGCTTTGTGCTCCTTCAAGAAGAACTTGGAGGAGCGGCGGTGCCCGGCTCCTCCTTTCTGCTCCTGCTCCTTGTTCTGGGTGTGAAACCTCCCCTCGCTCCTGTCTATCTTCTGCAGCTGCTTCTTGGCCACCTGGAAGACCCTGGCGTACACGAAGACCATGACGACAAGGGGCAGGTAGAAGGAGATGATGGAGGAGGCGATGGCGTAGGCTTGGTTGGTGAAGAAGTCGCAGCACATCTCGTCCTGGTAGCAGCGGATGGCGTCCTCGTGGTCTGCCCGGTACCAGTGCATCTGGATGGGCAGGAAGGAGGTCAGGCCCGACACCACCCACACCACCAGGATGACCACGCGCGCCTTGCCCTTGGTCAGCAGGCTCTGGTACTTGAACGGGGAGGTGATGGCGAAGTACCGGTCCACGGCGATGACGCACAGGGTCTCGATGCTGGCCGTGACGCACAGCACGTCCAGAGAGGTCCAGAACTCGCACCAGAAGTTCCCAAACTTCCACATCTCCATGATGATGTGGCAGGCGCCGAAAGGCACCACGGCCAGCCCCATGACCAGGTCGGCACAGGCCAGCGAGGTGATGAAGTAGTTGGTGACAGTCTGCAGGCGCTGGAAGCGGGCGATGGCCGTGATCACCAGCACGTTGCCGAAGACGATGGCCAGCACGATGAGGGACATCAGGATGCCCATGCCCACCACCCACACGTCCCGCGACACCGTGGGGTCGGCGGCGCTCTGGTTGGCGCTGGCGTTGCCGCCGGGCAGCTCTGTCCCCGCCGCGGCCATGGCCCGGCGACAACCCCGGGGCGGCGGGGAGGGCTCGGCTCCGCTCAGGGCTCCGCAGCCGCGGCGGCGCTCCGGGAGCCGCGCATACGGGACAGGTGCGGGACAGGTGCGGGGCCGCTGGGCTGGGGCGCCTGGCACCGCTCCGCTCCCGTCCCGCCCGTGTCCCAGCCCGTGTCCCAGCCCGTTAGGCGCCGCGGAGCTTTTTAAGTGACAGCAGCCCGTGACATCAGCCCGCCGCAGCCAATGGCAGCCGGCACCGCACCCCGAGCCCCCCCCGCACCCCGCGGCCACCCCCGCCTGCCCCACGCGCGTCCCCGCCCCGTGCGCAGCATCCCCGCCGTGTCCCCGCCGCCCGCTCCGTGCGCGCTCCCCTTCCTCGCCCTGTCCGCCTGTCCCCCGCCCCAGGGTGACCCTGTGCTCGCTGCCGTGTCCCCGTGCCTTCTGCCCGCAGCGCGATCCCTGCGTCACTGATGTCCCCACGCTCCCCGCCCGGAAGTGTCCCCAGCGCACCCGTGCCCCCCGTGTGCTCACCAGCACGCACAGCACCGGGAAAATCCCGAGGATTCTGGGGCTCCTGGCACCCCGTTGTTGTTGGCGGCACCCCGTGTCAGGATGTCACCCAGGTCCCCATCCCTGCCAGTCCCCAGCTCAGCGCTCTTGCTGCACCCCAGTTGTGAGGGACATCCAAGTGGAGCAGCCACAGAAATCCCAGAGCTGGTCAAGGGTAGAGACACCCCTTAACTGTGCTGGGGGCACTGGCCAGGCAGGGGGTGACCACTGGACACTGTGGCCGGCCACGCTGCAGCCAGGCATGTGCTCAGAGCTAGACACTATCACAAGCATTCCCCTCCAAAACAAACAAATTGTCTAAATAAGGGCTGAGGAATCCTGAAAACTTCCTTTTAGCCTGAGAGCAGATAAGGCTGCCTCTGGAGTTTCATTTCTGCCATCCCTCTGAAGCAGCACTGCTCTCCAGAGGCACATCTCACCCTGCTGGCCCTGGCTGCTTTAGAGGTGACAGCTGAAAGCTGTGGTTCTGAAACTGCCCTGTTCCACAGAAAGGGAGAAAATAAAGAATTCTTTTCACCCAGATTACCCCAAAGCCACCAGCAGCAGCTGCAGGTCAGTCCTGGTTGGATGCAGCTTTGTGGCCCTCCCACGGCACAGGCAGTGCCAGACTCCTGCCTGTGTAGCAATTAAACACTTTTCAATGGTGAATCTTACTTGAAACTCATCAGCTCTTGGGCTCTGATGCGTTTTCATGATTCTGCCTCATTTTTCCTGCAGTGCTGGGGTGCCAGGGCCAGGTTCCCCACTCTTTGCTGTCTTTGCCCCACTGCCCCACACCACAGCCTGCTGGGTGTCCATGCCATGCCCCAGCTGTGCTGGGGATATTTATTTATAGGGAAGGGAGGAAGTTTTGTGGTTTAAAGCAGAGGGCAGATGAGGTACTGCAATCAGGAAATGAGATTAAAGGCAGTTAGGAAGTGTCTGCCTTGCCCTGAACCGGCGGCTTCCCTGCTCTTCCCACTCTCCACCTCTGCATCCACACACTTCAGAGGTTTAAAAAGGAACAGAAGACCCAGAAGTCACCCCCCTACACTGCAGACATTTGGGAAAACAGGGGCGCTGGGAGGAGCTCATGACCTGAGCTGATCACCTGGAGCTTCCCCTGCTGTAAGAAAAATGAGGTAAAAAAAGGGGCCATCCCTCCCTACACTCACACCAGGCAGAGCTGGGACCTGCTGGGTTCAGTTTGTGGCACCGAGGCTTTGTCAGAGCTCACCCCAGCAGGGCTGTGCCCCACAGGGGCTCAGGGAGCCCCAGCTGGCTGCAATGTCCATTTCCACCCTCTGCCCCAGGCCAGCAGCGCTCACCTTGCAGGGAAAACACGGCCAAAAGCTCCTGGGAAAGGAGGGATGTGGAGGACATGCAGTAGTGGGACAGAAAAAAACAGAAGGAAAAGCAGAAATTATGGGAGCTGCACCTCATCCTCAGCTCCCTGTTCCCCCTTTTTTGGTAAGAGCTGATGTGGCAGCTCTAGGAAGCACTGAGGTGTCAGGCAGTGACCAGGTGAGTTTGCTGGGCTGTTCCTGAGTATTCTGACACCAAATCCAAGCATTCCTAAAGAAATAAGTCCCTTATCCTAATAAACATACAGATGTTCATCCTACAGATGTTCAGCCTTGCAGGCAGCACTGGGCCCTGGCAGGAGCAGAAGCAGATTTGGGGATGTGGTGGGAGAGAGAGACAAAGGCTTCAACAAACACAAGTGTGCTACCCAAGGCAGCCCTGTGTCTCTCAATCCCCTCCAGAGGCAGCTCCAGGGCTCTGTGAATCCCTGCCCAGGGTGCAGGGATCAGCCAGCCCCATCTCCAGACTGACTTTTTGAGTTTGTTGTACTCTGTTCAAAGAAATCTCAGCCCAGGCTTTGGTCAAGAGGCTGTGCTGGAGGAAGCAGGGCATGGCTGGATTTTGTTCCTTGGTTTTCTCCCTTGGTTTCCTCTTTGGCAATCTTTGTTCACCTTTTAGGGTGGGCCCAGGGCTTGAGATGATTTTTGTCTTGGACTCCACAGCTCTGACCCTCAGTGAGTTGGACACAGGTTCAGAAACAAGGCAGGAATTTGCCTGACATAAAAATTAATTCCATCACCCCAAGTCGTGGGAGCTAGACCTCATCCTCAGCTCCCTGTTCCCTGGAATTAATTTTTATGTCAGGAATTTGCCTGACATAAAAATTAATTCCATCACCCCAAGTCTCGCTGGCTTTTGAGGTTTGCATGACTTTACCTGTGCTTTGAGTAATTATTAGATTTCCATCAGGTTCAAGGCTTCGTATTGGAACAAATACAACACCAAACCTTGGAGATGTTGTGAACAGGGTTCAGTTTGAATTTTTTGGAGGGCAGAGCCCCAAAATGCCTCCTTTTGGATTACTTTCACTTTAGGGTATCAAAAGCAGACAGATCTCACTTGTTCCATGGCCCACTGGCCCTGGTGCTTTGTCATCACGCTGATCTTTTCCCTTTTCATAATTGGATGTGCTCTCCCTCCTCGCTGAGTGACATTTGAAGAGCAGCCTGTGGGATCAATGAGAAAGCTGGGCTGGCAGAGGGAAATAATCACTTTTATCAGCCCAACAGACATAATTGGAATGAACAGCCAGGCTTTGGGCATGGAAGAGTTTCCTGAGTACTGTGAGGAGCTTCATGCTGGCCGTTCTGTGCCTGCCCAGATGTTAATCACAAACTGGAATTAAGTGGCCTGGCCAGATCAGGCTCTTGGCAAGAGCTTGGAAGTGACAATCCTCAACAAAAGCAGTGCTTGGCTGCAGGGAGGGGAACTGGTGAAATTCCTTGCAGGGAGGGGCGTGAGGAGGCAGCAGCAGGATGCAGAGGGCAGGGAGGGATCGCTCCCCCTCTGGCTGCCCTGCTGCCCACCCAGAGGCACCCTGTGACCCTGGCAGTGCCCACTCAGAGGGGATTCACTCTGCTTTCCCTCTCCTTGCTGCTGCATTCCTCTGGATGTGCCGTTTGTGCCTGCTGGGAGGGACAGGGCACCTCCTGTGCCTTCCCCTGGGGGTGGAATTGCAGCTTCCAGGACCTGAGGGGACCTGCAGGAAAATGGAGAGGCACTGTTTACAAGAGATAGGACAGATGGGACACAGGGAATGGCTTCAAACTGCCAGAGAGCAGATTTAGGTGGGGTTTTGGGGAGAAATCCTTCCCTGTGAGAGTGGGGAGGTGCCCAGAGCAGCTGTGGCTGTCCCTGGATCCCTGGCAGTGCCCAAGGCCAGGCTGAGGGGGGCTTGGAGCAGCCTGAGATGGTGGAAGGTGTCCCTGCCATGGCAGGGGATGGAATTCAATGATCTTTAAGGTCCCTTCCACCCAACCCGTTCCAGGATTCTTTAGGCTCCCTCAAGCTGCTGCTTCAGAGCAGCCCGGCAGGGTCAGGGTGCTCTGGGCAGGTTTTTGGGGGGATCAGAGTGCAGCCTCCTGGCTTCTTTTCCTCTCTGTCCCTCCAAGCCATGAGAGGGAGCCACCCCTGGCTCACAGCTCCTCATTAATCTCTCCTTTATCCTTGTAGGGAAGAGCGGTGCAATGAGAACGAGGGTTTGAGTGATAAAGTGGAGGTTTTGTTTGCTCGTTTCCCTCTGGATCTCCCTGTGTGGCCAGGAGGGAGCTCTGGGCTGTCTCCTTGCTGCAGGAGCAGAGAGGAAAGCCCAGGGTTCCCTTTGCACTCCCCTGTGTCAGGAGGGACAGTGGAAGGGACAGAGACACTCCTGCCTCCTTGCAAGGGGGCGATGCTGCCACCTCTGCCCCCAGGGATGGTGCCCACCCTGTGCCCTGCAGGGGAAGGGGCAGTGGGGGGGGTTCTGCTCCACTCTGGGGGCTGCAGGATGCTGTGAAGTGCCTGGGACAGCTCCTGCCTCACCCTGGAGCTGCCCTAAAACTGTCACAGGTGCCACCGTCCCCACCTCACCCCACTTTTAAAATATTTGAAGGTGGGAAGAGAAATGGAGCAAAGCAGCACCTCGTGCACCCGGGGCTGGGATGCTCTGCTCCTCCCCGAGTGTGGACACCCAGCTTTTAACCCCTGCGCTCCCAGGGAAGCAATTGCTATGTGCCAGAGCAGACCAAGGGACAGGAAACTGCTGGACAGGGCAAAGTGAGGCAGTGTGGAGCACGACACGGCTGGAACAGCACCGGGGATTCATTGTCTCTGGGCCAGAGCCTGAGCTGCTCATCCATCAGCCAGCACTGCTGGGGATGCAGGTGACAGAGTGACACAACACCAGGGCAGCAGAGGAAACCGGGGAGGAGAGCAAGGCAGCAACAGCCGCAGATAAAAGATGCTTATCACTGCTTTTTTTCTTCCCCTTGCTGTTTTTCCCACCATTGGGCTTGGTCTCCACAAGCACAGGAGATCGCTGTCTCTGAGCCACCCCTCCCTCTGGGTTTGTCCCTGCCAGTGTCCCCTGAGCCCGTGCTGGTGCCAGCAGTGTCCCTTGTGCTGTCCCCAGGTCTGGTTTCCTGGCAGGCTGCACAAGTGGGATCTGCCACACGTGGGGGGTTTTGGGGTTTCTGCTCCATCACCCCACCCAGCAGCTCGGAGGGGACACCAGCCAGGGGCAGGGGGGCACCTTAACGCAGCCATAAATTCCCAGCAGCCTGAGCTGGAGTTGCACACGCCTGGTGTGAGGCCAAGGCTGATTCCAAGACAAATGCAACAAATTTTGGCTGAATTCAAGGTGCCTTGTGATTTAAAACTTTTCCCTGACTTTCTGAGCTGCTCAGACAATTCTCAGTGTCATTAAGCAGGAGGCAAATGATGTGGCACCTCCCCTGGTGTAAAGCTCTCACTGCCATAAATAATGGCCATGGATACAGGAGCTATTCCATGAAAACAGCACAGGGACCTCTGACCTCTCCCCCTCTCCATCCAGGAGAGGCTGCTGTGCCCCCAGGTGAGCCCTGGAGCTGAGGACACAGGTCCCTGTGTGCAGGGAGGACAGACCTCCACCCTCCTAATTTTAGAAGGCTGCTGCATGAGCTGCTAGGAAAAGGAACTCCATGTGCTGGAATATGTGCAGAGTCCAAGAGGAAATTTGGTTTTTCCTGAGAGTTTTCTTATCAAATCTGCCTCGTATCAAACCTAAAATAGCTGAGTGGCTGCTGAGCTTTGCCTCAGCTCTGAGGGGATGGATTGAGGAGGAATTGCAGCAGGGTGGGATGTTCTTCATCTGGGGCACACCCAAGAGGCTTTAATTTGGTTTAATCACCTTTTCCTCCTGGATCCCATGGACCTTTGCAGTCATTGTGCCCACAGTTTTCTGTTTTCCTTCAATGAAACACAATCAACAATTCCTTATTTCTCCAGGAGTATTAAGATTCACTGGGGTCTGTTCTTTTGGAGCAACTTCAAAAGATAGTCCTAAAATGTTTGGGTTTCAAAAATTTGGGTTTCTCTGTGGCTACAGCATAAAGGGTTCCATCTTTTCCCTAAAAACCTTGCTGGAAAAAGAAAATCATTCAAAAGTGGCTTAGGTTAATTGTTGGGACTCTTTGTAAAGCCTCAGGCTGTTCCATCACTCATTCACACAGACCCTGGACAGTTCCAGCAGGAATTGTCCTGGGGATTCTGCTCTGAGCACGGAAGTGAATGGATGCCCTAAAAGGAAGTCACTATTCTGCAAGATTTGGGGAGTGGAGAATCCTTAATAAAGTGACTGGGCTTGAGAAAAAACACACTGAGAATCCTGGAGGAAACCACCCGCAGTTGTTTAATTGGCTACCATCAACTAATCTGCTTAACTGGGGGCCGAGGCTGGTGGCAAGAAGGGTGGGAAGCACGAAGCTGAGGTGAAGGACAGGCAGAATTCCCTCTCTGAGGAGAAGGACAGGCAGAATTCCTCCTCTGAGGTGAAGGACAGGCAGAATTCCTCCTCTGAGGTGAAGGACAAGGCAGAATTTCCTCTCTGAGGTGAAGAACAGGCAGAATTTCCTCTCTGAGGTGAAGAACAGGGAGAATTCCACCTCTGAGGTGAAGAACAGGCAGAATTCCCCCTCTGAGGTGAAGAACAGGCAGAATTCCCCCTCTGAGGTGAAGAACAGGCAGAATTCCCTCTCTGAGATGAAGGACAGGCAGAATTCCTCCTCTGAGGTGGAGAACAGGCAGAATTCCCTCTTGGCATTGCCTCCACTCGCCCCTCTCATCCTGGCCATGATGTGAATCCAATTGAAGCCATTCCCTTGCTCCGGGGCAATCCCATTCCCATTCGCCTCTCACATCCCACCTTTTCTATTCCATTCTTTTGTCACTCAGGAGCTGGCGCTGAAGGCAGAGCAGCCCCTGGAAGCAAAGGGCACCATCCTGTGAGGAATTTGGAAGGAATTACAGATGCCATTTATTTTTCTGCTCTTCTGCACAGGCAGGAAGGGTGAGCTCGGCTCACGTCTTCACCGCACGGCTCAGAAGGTCGCAAGACCTCTCGTGACAAGATTTTTAAAGTATCTATTCACTAATAAAACACTGCTAACAAGGATATTTATGCTTTTGGTTCAATCTTTAAATATTTCATGTCATGGACTCATGCTGCAGTGTGAGCTTTCTTAGTTAATCATGTTATGACACACAAAACTTACAATATTGTACTCTAAAGCTCGAATATTTCTTCTGCTTGGCTTATGTGTCTCTGCTTTAAACTATAATCCACATTCTCGCTGCTAGCACCTCAGTTTGGAGGCTTTTTCTAAGGTCTCAGATCAAATCCTGTGTTTAATTCTAAGCTTTGGCTTCCAGGCCCAGAGTTCTGAGAGTTCCCTGAATTTCGGATTCCAGCACCGCCCGGGCTCTTTCCCCACCTCAGCCCCTCTGGAATGTGAGACAAACCCAGTTTAATTCCTTAAACAAACCCTGTTTAACTCCTTAAACAAACCTTATTTAACTCCTTCAACAAACCCTGTTGAACTCCTTAAACAAACCTTATTTAACTCCTTAAACAATGCCAGTAATTGCTTTTAGATGGGCTATTGTGTGCGGCACCCACCTCGGAGATGGTATCTGGGAGAGGGCTTTGTGTGGTACCGGGATTTAATAGCACTGCCAGATTACATCTCTGACGAGTGTTTTTATTTGCTGCGCGACGGTAATTTGCTGAGCGACGATTTTAATCTGGGCTTGATTTTATTTTAATTTTTTCTGGATGTTGCCAGCCCTGAGGGAAATGGTGTAAGGCTGTCTCGTGCTAAAATTAGCCCTGGCAAGCTCAAATTCGCCCCTTCCGCCAGCTCCCGGCAGAATATTTGGGATAAAAAGCGGCTCCGAGTCTGACCAGAGAACCTGCAATTCCTACCTCTCCTACCCCCACTATTACTCTTTCCCACGGAGGCACAGACTCAGCGTTTTTAGAGCTTTGTATCCTCCACAATTCCTCCCCATTCCCCGGAGAACAGGAATTTTCTCCCTCGGTTCACCAGAAAGTATCAAAGGCTCTGCTTTTTCCTTAAAACTGCACCCTTGTGACTGTCTGAGAACTTTTTGGTTGCATCCCTGGAGATGCTGCTGCAGAGGAGAAATTCTCCAGGAACCAACCCTTGTGCCTGCAATTTTCTCCCACAGTCACCTGTGTCCATCTCTGAGTGCAAGAAATCCCTGAGAGAAGTTTTCTCCATTACATTTCCAGTTCTAGGAGTATTTTTCACCCCCCCCAAAAATATCTCTTGGCTTCCCTCCTGCATCTGAGCTGCTCCCCAGGGCAGGGCAGAAGGCCAGGCCAGGTAAACCAAGATAATAATGAAGATTTGAGTGGTTGAGGGGAGCACAACACCGTGCTGGCTCCCTGCCCTCTCCCCAAAGTGAAAAAAATTCGTGCAACCTTCCTGCTGTGCCCCTTAAATATTCCTGCAGGGAACTGAGCCCTGCCTAGCCATTGATTCCCCACTTCAAAGGTCAAAGCCATTTGGTTTCATAATCACTTGTGTAACCCTCTGGTGCAAGAGGGAGGTTGGGAAAGGTGTCCTGGAGGAGCAGGGAGGGAGATGCTGCATTGCCCAAATGCGGGGCTGGGTGGAAATGTGGATCTGGGTGGGATTTTAGGAGGGGAAAAGGCAGAAATGCCACTGTGATGCCTTGGGAAGGCTGAGCTGGAACAGAGACCAGACAGAGGTAAAGAATAGAGCAGGGATTTATTCAAAGGATCTTCTCCACGGATGCACCTTGGGCAGCACAAGAGCCCAGCCAGGGCTGCACCCAAGATGAACCCAAATGGTCCCAAAATGCACGAGCGCTCCCGGGGTCTCTCCCTGGGATCAGCTCTGCTCCATGTGCACATTGCAGTTCAGTGTCCAATTCCAGCTCAGCCCCTGCACTCCCATCCTGCTTGTTTGGCCCAAGGCAGGGCAGGAGCTGTCACCACCAAGAGCTGATGGGAGCACCAGGCTTTGTCCCACAAAAACAAGAGGTGACTGCAGGGAAGGATCTCTTGTCCCTGTCATTTGAGAGCAACTCACTCCTTTAGTTTCCACAACATCTTAAATTACTTCCTGAGGGCCTGGCTGAGGTGAAGATTTACAGGGATTTTACAGGCACAGGAGGGGCAGATCCAGTGTCTGATGCCAGGCAGTGCATCCCAGATTTTCATGTGGAAAAGAGCCTTGTCCCTGTCCAGACCGAGGCTTCCAGGGTGGCTGTGGCTGACAGACCCTGGTAAGGAACATTTTGTAGGAAGGTTTGCATTCCCTTTCCCTGGAAATCTCTGCTCATTCCTATTGCATGAGTTAAGGCAGCTGCCGAGTTCAAGTGGGTGCAGTTTTAAAAGGGAAAATCCTGCTCCAAGCCCAGAATAAATAATTATGGATACAGCCATATGAAAAATAATTATAAGGCTTTAAATAAGCTAAACTAAAATAAACAGCACCCCTCTCCTTCACCTGCTGGCAGCCTGAGCCCAGCATTCCCAGCCATGGATGTGGATGGTTTCTTGGAGCAGGTAAAGGAGTTTGGAGGGGCTGCATCTCTCTGGAATCTGGTGCCAAGGGTAACAGCCTCCTCCTGCAGAGCAAGAGTGGCACCAGGAGGTCGTGGGGCTGGCCCCAGCACTGTCACCACCACGCTTTCCTTCCCCCCAAGGATTTAAAGCTCATTAATTACCCAATCCTCACAGTCTGGGTTGCTGTTGTTGTTATAAATGAAGCCAGCAGCTTTTGTGGGAGATGTGGGAGACCCCAGTTCACAGGAATTTCGCTGTGGGGGGAGGAATTCCAGCGTCTGGCAGACCCAGCCCTTAGCTGTTTGATGTTTCTCTGGAGATAAAATCTTTCCAAATTTGTGCAGGGCCTGGAGCTGGGAGATTCAAATGCTGTCAGTGCCACAAGAGAGGGCAAGAAATAAAATATTCCTGCCTGGAGCCTTCTGTGAGACACCATCAAAATGGGGCAGGAACTTGGTTCTGAGCCCTCCAGCAACCACAGGGAGCAGCTCTGGAGTGCAGGAGGGATCTGAGATCCATGCCCTGTGCACCTGGTATCCCTTTCACAGGAAATGTCCCTTTAATCCCTGGATTCCTGCTCCTGAGCCACCAGCAGAGCCATCAGAGATGTTGTGGATGCACAGCCAGGGCAGGGAAAAGCCTGGAAGGCACCACTGCCATCCTTTCTGCAGCTGAGGAATGGGAAATCCTGGGGCTCTCCCTCCTAGGCAGAGCATTCCTGAATGCTCTGGGCTTTCCTGGTTCATTCATCCACTTTGGCACATTTTAGTTCCCCAATGTCAGCAAATCTGTGCCTGCCTGCACCCAGATTCACAAACAACACCTTTGCACCCGGTCCCTGCACTTCTTTCTGCTCAGAAGAGTTGGGAGATATTGATTAAAACCCCTTTTGTTCCTGTAGCTCAGGAGAGCAGAGGGCTAAAAAAGGGCAGTCTAAAGGGCCTTTCCTGGAAGAAGACACGAGATCTAAGAAAATCAGGAATCCACCAAAGGGTGAACATTTGTTTTATTGTTGTAGAGCTGCAGGGGTTGGATGTGAGGGGACAAATGGGATGACCGAGGGTGCTGAGCAGCACTAATGAACCTCCTCTATTCCCCTGGGAAAACCTCTGAGCCTGGACGTGACTCAGAGCTGCTGGTGGGAAGGGAAATTTGGATGCACTGTAGAAGATTTTTTTTATTATTCCTGCAGTGCTTCAGGAGAGAAAGGAAAATTTGCCTTAGAAAGGATCAGAGACTGCACTGAGTCCCTGTTAGAGCTCTGCTGACAACTGGCTCTGGAGCATTGTAATTAACTTTAAACCATGTTAATGAGGTAGAAAAAACAAAGGGCAAAGAGATGAAATGGCTGCTGCAAAAATGTTTTCACCTGCTTCCAAGAGAGGAGCAGCTCTTTCCTTATTGTTTTGGAAGGAATTTCTCCCTCTCAGATTAAAGGTTCGTTTTCCAGCACACCAGGATGGGATGTGGGAGCTCACAGAGAGGGAATTGTGAGGATAAATGTTCCCATGGATGCAGGCAGGGGAAAAGGTGGAATGAGAGGAAGAAGCAATGTGCAATTAGAGGGATTTTTTTGCAGTATTGACAAGCCAGGACTAGCTAATAATTAATTTAGGCAGCACCTAGAATGACAGGACATTGAAACTTCTGTTTGCCTGCTCCAGAGCTCCTGTTCCTGGTATTCCGTGGGGATGAACCCTGTGTTCCCCTGCCTGGGAAAGGTGATTCCTCTCAGCTCCTGTTACAGCTTCCTGTCAGGCAGCACAGCAGGAGCCTTTGCAGCCTCCAAGGGATCCCTGAAATCCCCCATCCAGAGGGGCTGGGCTTGGCTCTGCGCTCAGGACAATTCTGTGGGGCAGAAACCCAGCCCATCCTCTTGGATTTGCATCCCGCACTCCATCCTCAGGGCAGGGAATACAGAGCTGGGAATGCCTGGCCATCAGCTGGCAGGGCTCCGAGCAGGGAATTGTCTTCATATCTGACCATGTAGGGAACGAAGGTCCAGAGTCCCAAAGAGTTTTAGCAGAAAAACAACGTGAAATCCATAGCCTGCATCCAGGGAAGGGAAATCCTTGTCCTGCATCCAGGGAGAGTCTGCATTTGTGAGCACTGGGGAGAGCTCAGGGCTGCTCAGTGCACTGAGAAATTGCTCCTTTTATTTTGCATCCTCCAGCATTTCGGAGTTACAGCTCAGAGAACTCCTGGAAATCCTAACTGGGATCTGAACTTACAGGTCATGAGGAAAATCATGCATTAAAAATGTATGGGAAGGACCTTTTGGATGTGTCTCTGCTTTTCCTAAGGAGACAAAACACTTCATGGGAAAGAAAAAAAAAATCTTTTATGACAGGGGTGATATCTCTTCCTGTTTGCCACAGGAAAAGCAAAATCAATGGGTTTCTAAGGGCCAGGAGGAATATTTCATAATCTCAAAGGTAAATCCATAAAACCTGGGGATTTCTGGCTTTAAACACAAAATTTAAACTGTAGCACTAAGATAAATCTTTATGGAAAAAAACCCAGTTTTGCTTTCTATATAAAGGCAAGATTTAGAAGACATTTGCTGATTCCTGGTTATGATAAGTCAGACAAGTACAGAAAGATTTTTAGTGCTGACCTCCTCTGTCCAAAACTTAATTTAAAGGAGATGGAAACAATTCTGGGGGAAAAAAAAAAACCACTACAGAAAAAAAAAAAGACTTTTCCTCCTGTTCAAGGTGTGCAGAGCACCTGGGAAAAGTTTCCACACTGCCCATGGAGGTAAAAGTTTAGTCAGGGTTACAAAAACCTCCCTGATATCTTCCTTTATGTCCCTTCTTTCTGCTGGGAGGTGTTTTCTGGAATTCTCCTTTTCCTTTCCAACTGAAGGCTGATCAGAAGAAGGCAAGACAAGACTCGGTAACGTTTCAGGTGATAAAAAAATAAATTTAAATGTCAGTCCAGTGTCAAGGAGCTTTACACATCATATTCCTGCTTTTCCAGACTGAGGAAGGTGGGAGTGGGGATCAGGGTTATTAAAGCTCAAGCCACAGGGAGCTCCTGGAAGTTTTCTCCTCTCTCATTTGGCGGTGCCAGCTGGGAATAGGAATGGAATTAGGAACTCCTCGTGCAGGATGGATGTTCCTCTGATGTTACAGCACATCATCCATGGTTTATTCCCCTTTTTTCCACGTCTCCTCGATCCTGAACATCTTAAATTCATCTGGAGATGCTTGGAACGTGCGGGAAGCTCCGGGGTTTGTACAGCACATTTGGCTGAGCCCCTGGACAGCATCAGCCTCATCCCAGGGTTTTTGGGAGCTCCCCAGCCTGGTGCAGAAAGGCTGAAGAGTCTTTCTGACGTAAACAGAGCCTCTCACCGCGGAAAGGAGACCAAAGGGAATTTCTGGCACAATCCAGAGTGAGACATAATTTTGTGATGACCTCTCCCAGCTCCATCCCTTTGCTTGGCACCAGGTTCAGTGTCTGACACATGAATTTAAATTTCTATCCATCTGCAGCACTTAGAAGACCAAAAAACTCTCGAGGTCCTGGTCCTCTCTGCTCCCTGCAGAAGCAGAGGAACAGAATCAATACAATTTTTTAAATCCAAGAGAATAAGAAATATGGGATGGTTATGCCCAGGGGCACACAGGAAATCAGCAGCAGAGCAATTCCCATTTCCCAGATTCTCCCTGTGTGCTCTGAAAGGTTTTCTCCCACTGCCACAGGACCTGGAGCAGTGAGGAAATTCCATCCCACTCCAACCTCTCCCAGCTGCAGCTCTGCCCTGTTGGTTCACTCGGTTTCCCAGGAAATAAAGCTCTGGAATTCAGCAGCAGCCTGGCAGCAGCTGCCCTGTAATGACAAGCAGAGCTCCCTCAGCAGTACACGAGGGCTTTGCTGGGGTTTCCATTTATTTTCTCCAGCTTCATCCAGAGTGAGGCCAGGATGGGACAGGAAGGATGGGACAGGAAGGATCTCCTGGCACCTTGGAGTCACCTGGAAGGAAGCAGCAGCAGAGAGTCATTAGGAGCAGTTGCTGCAAACAGCTTCAGGGAATCTGTCTCCCCTAAAGAGTTCTGGTGTCAGAGGGAGGATTGGGAAAGCCTCATCAAAGAAGGGTTTGTTTGTCTTGGAAGAACCTCGGGGAATCACAGGGGAAGTTGGAAGGAAGTGAGTGGTGGAAATGACCCCATCCAGCTTTCTGCACCATCCCTGTGGAAGCTGTCACTCCTCCAGCTTCCCTGGATCTCTCTGGACAAACCCTGAAAGGCAAAGGCCTGGCTCCATCCCTGTTACATTAATCAGAGCACCCAGAGTGTTTCCTGCTGAAAAAATGATGGAATTCCACCAAAACCAGAGCGCAGCCAGGCACAGGGACGCAGCTCTAATGTTTATCCGTGTGTTTTATACACTCGCTTTGACTTGCTCAGATAGGGACAACTAAAATGTCTTTAAAAGTCCTTTAAGTGCTCCCAAACCTTCAGAGGGTCAGAAATGTGCATCAGTCCTGATCTGGAATCAGGAAACATCACAGAGGGACTTGAGAAAGTTTGCAAAAATTTGGGATAAGGAGGTTTGGAACATCCTATCTGTTCTTCAAGGGGTTCATGTTGGCTTGACCTTTTCTAGGGAGATTTTCCTGCCAGGACCCGTCACAGTTTGTACCCAGGAGAGCCCAAATCCAGCCCTGGAATGTCCCTGGAGGGCTCTGCAGCTGCAGGCCAGCACAGAGAAGCTCTGACACCTCGCTGAGCCCCAGCCCAGCCTTATCAGCCTCTTCACCCAGATGACTCAAAGGAAATACCAGCAGCCTTTGAAGCTCTGGAGCAGGCAGGGAAGCGCTGCCAGCTGGGCACAGCTCCAATCCCGGCAGGAAAGGAGCAGGAGCACAGCTCTGTGCCCAGGGTGAAGCTTTTCCAGGCATTATCCCGGGCATTTGGGGTTGTTTGCTGCTCTCAGGGCAGGCCAGCAGGATCTGGCCTTGTTGTCTGGGATTCCAGGTGTGTCCACTGTTGGGTCAGATGAAACAGGAAAGCCTTATAAATATGATTGCTGGCAAAAGATTTTGAGAATATGGAAACTATAAGTGAGATGGAAATGAAAGCAGGTTTTGAGATGCCTTAGTTACTGAACAACTGGAAAACAATGTCATGGCTGCTGAAGGTAATCCCCTTTTGATGGAACAATCCCTCTGCTTGCAGAGAGGTCCAAGGGTCAGAGCAGACCCTTCTAGCTTGGCAGAAGGGGCCCAAAGAGCAGTTTTTAGGGTTTAAAATGTAACCCAGTATGGCAATGTCCTGCCACTCCTGCAGCCCACAGCCTGCTGACATCAGGAATCCATCATGGGCTGATCCCACAGGGAAACCTCCAGCAATTCATCCTCGCTCTTCATCCTCTTCACCACGCTCTTGCCTTTTCTCTCTTTGTCACTCTCTTTACTTCTCTTGGGCTTGCTCTGAGCTGGCAGCTCCCAGCAGGGCCCTGCACCCAGCTCCTTGGCAATAAACCCCAAGTTCCAAAACCTGGCTGCAGAGATCTCTCGTCTCCGTCCGTCCCGACCGTCCTGCCACTCCTGCAGCCCTCAGCCTGCTGACATCAGGAATCCATCATGGGCTGATCCCACAGGGAAACCTCCAGCAATTCATCATCCCGGCCTCCTGCCTTATCAACACCCTGCCCAGGTGGGACAGTGACCAGGGCAAAGGCTGGGAGGGATTGTTTCACAGCGGGGTCGCTGCTGGAGCAGCACCAGAGCACTTCACTGCCACGTCCCCGCTTTGTGCCTGTGGATTTGGAAAAGTCAGGAAGAAATTCCTTCACATCTTTAAACTTCTGTAGATCCTAGAGACCAAGTAATGCAGTGATAAAGAAGAATTTTTTTTTAATTTTTTTTTTTTTTAATTTCAAATGAGTTTGGGCAACATCCAGGGGGTTTTGGCATTAAAAGGAGAACGAACAGAAAGTCCATGCAAATAAAATTCACCCTGGCAGAGTTTTTATGGATTAGATCTGAATTAGAACTCATTAATTAGAATTATTTCTGTAGATCCTGGAGACCAAGTAATGCAGTGAAAAAGAAGATTTTTTTTAATTTTTTTTTTTTTTTTTTTTTAAATTTCAAATGGGTTTGGGCAATATCCAGGGAGTTTTGGCATTAAAAGGAGAAAGAACAGAAAGTCCATGCAAATAAAATTCATCCTGGCAGAGTTTTTATGGATTAGATCTGAATTAGAACTCATTAATTAGAATTAGAATATGACATTTGTGTATGTTGGCGTTAAATGATACCAAGGCCATGCCACCACACGTGTGCTGCCAGCCATGTCTGGCTCACTCAGGCTGATATTCCTGACCAGAGCTGGACACCCACAGCACAAACACCTGGATTCCCATTCCAAACCTGCAAATCCCCATCATTTCCTGGGTGTTTTCCCAGCACCCACAGGCTCAGCACCACCAGAATAAAATAAAATAAAAAAAATAAAATAAAAAAAAATAAAAAAAAAAAAATAAAATAAAATAAAAAATGGCATTGCCAACACTGAAGAAAGATAGAAATTGCAGACATTTTATTCTTGCAGTGCCCTGAGTGCCAGCAAATCCACATTTCCTCACTATTCACCCACATCCTGCCCCTCTTGTGTGTTCCATAAGGTTTTTACTGAGTCCATCAGCACCCAAGTTCATCTCCAAGCAGAACCCCCAGCCCTAAAGGATCAGGAAGCTCCTGTAGGGCTGGAGCTGTGAAGGGTGGGAACAATGTCAGCCCCTCCATGCAGCAGCACCCCTGGTTTGCAGCTCCTCGTTGTGAACGAGCTGCATAAAAACCTCTTGGAGCTGTGAAGGGTGTGAAGAATGTTAGCCCCTCCATGGCAGCAGCACACCTGGTTTGCAGCTCCTCGTTGTGAACGAGCTGCATAAAAACCTCTCACGAGGCTCTTTGTTCCCAGGGCAGACTCTTGTTTTTTATTAGAACATCTTGGACACAATCTGGTCTCGTTTTCATCGATAAAAATCCTGTTCTGCTGCTCCAGGCAGCTGAAGGGCTGCAGACAGGTCCTGGGGTGGCCCCAGCAGGGAATGTCCCTGTGTGTCCCCCTGGGCAAGGGGACAAACAGCAGCTGGAGCCCAGCTTGGAGAAAATACCGTGGGCAAGCATCAGATGCCAGGCCATTCCCGTGAGCACATGATGGCAGGATTAGGCAGAGCTGTTCCACTTCATTTTGTGTTTCTCTTGCTCCTGAAACTCTGTTTTGGCTGGGGAAGCAGGACAGAAAAGGACAGGGGATTCCAAGCCCAAAATAACTGAGCAGCCACTTTTTCAGGTTCTGTCCAGGGGCCAGGATTGGTGAAGGAGCTTCATCACTGGGGCTTCAACTCATTTTTAGACAAGGGACAGAGGCAAAGCAGCTGAAGGTTTGTGTGGATCTCACAGATGAGTGTCGCTATCACCAATTTTATCTTCTCCCGAGGGAAACCGGGTGAAAATTGAGGAATAAATCAGAGCTCAACACAGGCTGAGCTTCACTGCAAGTTCAGGGATGCTGGGACACTCAGGAATTCAGAGGGCACCCGCAGCCCATGTGGAATTTTGACCCTCGTCCCTGGGAGCTGCAGGATCAGGACCAGGGACCCCCTGAGCTGCTGTGCTGTGCCCTGTAAGGGTGGCACAGATGGGACACGGTGAGTGACACATCACAAGGGAACGTCAGACACCTGAAGTAACTTCTGGGTAAGGACAAGCCAAAAAAAAGACAAAAATTTCATGAAATAAATGCAATTTTGGGGTGTTTGAAGAGGTTAGAGACCTTACAGCCTCCCACTGCACATCCCAGAGCTGTCACAGATCCATGCTGGCAGCTTTAGTTTATTCCCTGAGGAATGGGGGGATGTTCACCCTGGGGAACTCTCTGGTTATCAGTTTCCATCACTCAACACCTTGGCAAACTTCAGGAGCCAGCCCAGATTTTCAGAGCAGTCCTGCGTTCATCGGGGATGGAAGCAAAGATCTGGAAGTGCTGTTTATCTCTTGATATCAAACTCCAGATCAACACAAACTCCCTGTGCTTGCCCAGTAAGGGTGGCACAGATGGGACACGGTGAGTGACACATCACAAGGGAACGTCAGACACCTGAAGTAACTTCTGGGTAAGGACAAGCCAAAAAAAAGACAAAAATTTCATGAAATAAATGCAATTTTGGGGTGTTTGAAGAGGTTAGAGACCTTACAGCCTCCCACTGCACATCCCAGAGCTGTCACAGATCCATGCTGGCAGCTTTAGTTTATTCCCTGAGGAATGGGGGGATGTTCACCCTGGGGAACTCTCTGGTTATCAGTTTCCATCACTCAACACCTTGGCAAACTTCAGGAGCCAGCCCAGATTTTCAGAGCAGTCCTGCGTTCATCGGGGATGGAAGCAAAGATCTGGAAGTGCTGTTTATCTCTTGATATCAAACTCCAGATCAACACAAACTCCCTGTGCTGGGAGTTTACAACCAACTCTGTGATTTCCAGAATTCCACAGGTTTTGTTGGGACTTCATCACTTTTCCTATCCCCATGGCAGAGGGGACTTTGAGAAAGGAATGGCAAGTGGAAATCAGAGCACCCATCCAGGCAGGCAGCAGCTTCCTAGACCAAGCTGGCACTGCTCACAGGAGTAAATGAATCAGAAAATGACTGCGCCTTTCAGGGCTGACAATAAAGATAAAATCAGGATTTGAGGTTGTTTGGCTTTTTGTGAACTTCAGGAGAAGGAAGGGTTCGAGGCAAACACGTTCAATCAGTGTTGGAGATCTTTCCACGGTTGTTTTGTGCAACCAAAGGTCTGTGCCTGACCAGGAGTTTCAAGGAATAAAGAATTCCTGTGGTGACGGCTGAGTAGAAATTTAGCTGTGTTTTATGGACTTGAACATCACTTTTGTTTTTAAAATAGCTGGGACAAGAGCAGAGCTCCAATGGAAGCAGCTCAGGCCTGGGCTCTTGCCAGGTCAGTGGTGGATTCTGAGTGTTTGACTCAGGGTTGAACAGCTCAGGAAATCTCATTTCGAGCTTGTTCCACAGTCCTGAGCTGCTCCCACTTAGGAATTATTTCCTGACATTCAGCTGACACTTTCCTTCAATTAGTCATTCCATTTCTCTTAACGATCCCCCTAATTGCTTTCCTTTCCTTGTTGGTGTGTGACCCTCCTTCTGTTTGCAGTGTCCTATTAGTCACTGCCTAATTTGTGCCACTTCCATTTCCTTTCATGTGTCAGCAGCTTGAGCCTTCCCATTTATTTCCATTTACTTCCAATTATTGTGTTTCTCTGGCCTTCTTCTCACTGGTGTCTCGAAGGTCTCACAGAACCTTCCAGTGCCTGCTCTGTCTCTGATCCCAGTGTCAGCACAGGCTCAGTGACACCCAAAAGTGGCACTTTCCAGAATTCCAGAACCACTTAGGTTGGAAATGACCTCCAAGGCCATCAAATCCAAGCTGTGCCCCATCCCCACCCTGTCCCCAGCCCAGAGCCCCGAGTGCCACCTCCAGACCTTCCTGGGACACTCCAGGGATGAGTTCTCCAAACCTCCCTGGGCAGTTCCAGTGCCTGAGCACCCTTTCCATGGGGAAATTCCTGCTGTGCCCATCCTGAGCCTGCCCTGGCCCAGCCTGAGGCTGTTCCCTCTCATTTCTGGATGCCCCCCGGCTGTCCCCTCCTAGCAGGGGTTGTGCAGAGCCACAAGGGCCCCCCTGAGCCTCCATTTCTCCTTTTCTCTCTTCCTCCTTTTCTCCAGGCTGTTGTGCTCTCCCACAGCCTTGGATAAAGACACCACAGCTGCTCCCAAGACCATTCCCATGCTCTATTTTGGATAAAAATGAGAGCTCTTGGTCTGGGTGATGCCAGCCAGGGATGTCCCAGGAGCCTGGGGCTGCCACCTCAGCTGGACAGTTTTGCTTTCAGCCTTTAGCACAGCGTTGCAGGGAAGTGAATTGTGATGGTTTCCAAAGGGATCCTGCCTGCCTGAGCCACTCCCAGCTGGTTCTCACAGGTCTCAGTCACAGAATCAGCTCCTGCTGCCCTGGAGTCACTGCTGATCTCACCTAATCCCCAAACCCAGCTCCACCCAGATACCAATGCACAGCCTTTTCCTCTGTGCTCACACCTGGACTGGTTTCTGCCAGGCTGGATTTAGCTTAGATGGAGACTTCTTGCTCCTGCTTTTGATGTTTCACATGTGAGGACTTCAGAACACAAGAATTTCACCCTGGCAGCTGGCAAAGAGGTGTCACTGCTGGGGGGATTTGCTTAAACATGAATCTGATGCCAGCCTTGGCACCAGGCACACCCAAACTCTCTTGGGGGACATCAGGAACCCAAACTCCCTTTTGGAGCTGGTTTTGAGCCAGGGCTGAGGCACCTGATGAGGTGCCACAGGCAGTGTTTTCCCAGGGACATCCTTTCCCAGGCTCTCTCCATCACCCCACTCCTGTTTTGCCGTGTTCTCCCTCAATCCCATAATGATTTCCCTCTAAAGTCCAGTTCCATTTACAGACACATGTCCAGGAATATTTAGCTAAGATCTCTACAGCCTTTTCCTCTGAGCAGATGCTGCTTCAGAAACATTCACCTGCTTTTTTTTTTTTTTCTTGTCACTCCCCCAAGCTCTGCCTTCCTCCCTCACTGAGCAAAATGCCCAAGTGCAGCCACCCCATGTGAACAACCACAGTTTCCCTGAAGAAAATTACCTTTATTCCCTCCACTCCACCCAGATCTGCTCCATGGACAAAGCTGCAGGAGAATAGAGGTGTGAGAGAGAGGTGGGAAGCACATGGGCAGATAAATTCCTTGGCTGTTGCTCATATTCTGCACCCTTAGATTTTATTTTTTTAAAAAAATCACCTCTGAAGCGTGTGAAAGAGGGAGTGTTCCCATCAGAGGAGCCGTGCTGCAGAGTGTTCTCACATTTACTCACACCTCTGAGTCACGAGCAATCCAAGCTGGGCTCATTTCAGGGCTGATTTCAGGAGTTTCCACCTCCCCTGGAGAAGCTGCACTCAAAGCCTGGACCCCAATTCCTCATCCTGCTGCTCTGGGGACAAATTGGGCAGGGCTGGCCAGGGGATGCTGCACTCCAGGGTGGCCTTTCAGCACCTGTACAACCCTTTTTTGGGCAGTAATGCCTTGACACACATTTATTTTGTGATGCCCAAAGCTGCACAGAGCAGGAGACAGAGCCAGCCCCACGCTGTCACAGCACGGGGTGACACAACCCCAGCTGCAGGTGATGAATGGCAGCAGGGAGGAGGCTCCATCAGCCCCAAAGCACACAAAGGTGGACGTGGAGCTGGCAACAGCCCCATCTCCTGCTGCTCCCACAGCCCAAAGTGGGGATTTTGGAGCCCCAGGGGACAAGTCACAGCATCCCAGCTGCTCCTCAGTTGATATCCCACGTGTGGCAACTGCAGGGTGGCTGCAGTGCTGGCTTCACTGCTTGGCTGCTCTGCTGCCTGGCTCCTGGAATCCCAGAATCCCAGGATGGTTTGGGTTGGAAGGGTCCTTAAAGATCAGCTCCGTCCAGCTCCCCATCACGGGTATCTTCCACTGGAGCAGGTTGCTCCAAGCCCTGCCTGAAAACCCTGCAGCAGCTCCTGAGTGCTGCTCTGCGGGCACATATTTTAATAAAATTAATAATTGATGCCACTACTTAGAAACTTTTCATTGTAGTTTTCCATGTGAGTCCCCTTGAGACTTCTGAGAATAATGTCAGCAGTTTAATTTTACTCATTTGTGAACATGAGTCAGGCTTTTATAATTTTTTTTTTTTAATATTTACCAAACTCTGGACTCCCAGTTTCTCTGTCAACAAACTCCTTCTTCAAGAGCAGCTTTCCAACTCTTCCCCTCCAAAAAATTCTTCCCTAAATTCAGCTCCAGCCACGCCACAGGCTGGCTGTGAGGTGGAGTTTTCTGGGATGCATCAGCAGCTTGGGAACTTGGACTTTTCAGGAGTTTGGGTGCTAAATGCTGACACGGAGGTGCCGTAGAAGACAAACATCACCTGGGCCAGCTTTTAACGAGGTCTGATGTCCTTGAGATGCGTTTGGAGACACAGCTCTGAGTCTTTCTCCTCTCTCCCCGTCTCTGAGGTGCTCGACTGGCAGGGCTGCCCCAGGTTTGGAGCAGGACACGATGAAGCAGCTTTTCCCCTCTCCATTCCAGCCCTGGCTCCCGGCCCGAGCAGCAACAACCGGCCGGGCGTGGCACGGGGCTTTGAAGTCCGGAGCGAATCCCGGTGGCTTTGTTTTCTTTCCTTTGGTGTTCTCCTTTGTTTTCTTTCCTTTCGTGTTCTCCTTTGTTTCCTTTCGTGTTCTCCTTTGTTTTCTTTCCTCTCCTGCTCTCGGTGGGTTCCTGGAGTCTGCCAGGGGAGTGCAGTGCCCTTCGCCCCAGGGCTGGAGATCTGCCCGCATTCCCTGGGAAGGGGATGGAGCCCTGGGCTGCTCTTCAGCCAACTCCCTCCACAGCCTTGGGACCTGCCCTTCCCAAATCCCTGCTGCTTGTGGCACTGTCCAAGGGGATTCAGGGTCAGGTGCCTCATTTCTCCCTCTGTTTCTCTGTCCCTTCCTTGGCTCTTCCATTGAGCACGTTGTTCATCTGATCCTGGTTCATCTTTCCCTTCTTTCCTACAGTTCCTTATAGTCCTTTTCCTGGAGAATTCTCCCTCAGGCTGACCAACATATTCCCTCTTCCTCCACTTTCCAATCCTTCCCCAGCAGCTTCCCACAAGGACTGTCCTCCCAGCCACTTCAGTTTGTGTGGGTAGGAAAAAAAACCCCACAAATCCAAACTGGATTTGTTGGGATGACTTCTGAAGCCCTCCTTTCCCTCTGTCCCAAGGGATTGGGCCTCTCCTCCTCCCAGGAAATAGGATGCTCAACTGGGTCATCAGTTCTCATGCCAGGAGCCAAAATTCTCCTCTTTGCCTCTCCTGATTATTTGATAGCCAGGCAGCTGATAAAAACTCTGGGAACATTGGGCTCCAGGGAGAAGTTTGTGTCACTCCAAGGTACTTCACAAACAAATTGTCAGGATGTATTTCCCCCGCTTCACCTCCCTGCATTTTTATTTTTTTTTTTTGGATATTTGTGGGATAGAGGCCTTAAAAAGAAGCTTTCCTCTTTGGTAGCCTCTGGAATTTGAAGGAAGCAGTCTCCCAAATATTTCTGCTTGTCCCTGCCTATTTTCCTTTAAAACAAGCCCTCTCCTCTATTTGGGCATGGGCTATAAATATCCCTGAACTCCTGGAGGAATGTCCACATCCAGGGAAGGTGTCCACAGTTCCTGCTC
Organism: Onychostruthus taczanowskii; assembly: GCF_017590055.1. NCBI lineage: Eukaryota > Metazoa > Chordata > Aves > Passeriformes > Passeridae > Onychostruthus > Onychostruthus taczanowskii. The sequence continues at coordinate 1,874,031 of NW_024498573.1, forward strand.
CACTTGACCTCGGAGTGAGTTCAGCCACGAGAAGGCACAAAGGAACAGGAGTTCTGTGGTGCTTCTTCCTGGGGAAATGGGGATGTTTCAAAAGCTCTGTGACACTGCTGGAAATGATGCTTTGACATCAGCAAGTGGCAGAGGACTGAATCATAATTCCAAGGGTACAAACCAGGCACGCACAGCCCTTTTCCAGGGTCTGCCATTGTTGTTATTCCACGTGGCCCTGGCACTGGACCTGCAGCCCTTCATGGGGAGTCACCAGCTCTGCCCAGCTCCAAATCCACTCCAGCCTGGCATTAAATACCTTGGCTTTTCCCTTGCACAGCTAATGAATTTCATCCAAATGAAGCAGCAGGGATAATTGGGAAGCCATCTCCTGCCTGTTTTCCAGAATTTCTCCCCCCTTTGTGGCGTCACCTCCTCACCAGAGCAGCCCCATCCCAGTCCCTGTGCAGCCTTTTCCCAGCAGAGCCCCTCTGCTCTCCCTCTGGAGAAGGCAACCAGGAAACAAAGGCCACCAAGGGCCACCTGGATTGCTCCCATACCCACTCATTCTTCAGGAGGGCTTGTTCTGCCAGACAAGAGCTCCCTGCTGTGCCACAGAGCATTTCCCAAAGCCCATTAGAGTCGATAGAAAAGCTCCTGCTGCTTTGGATGGGCTTGGCAGGAGGCCTTATTAGATGGGATTTCAAGTGAATCCTTGACATTTTGCTGTGTGTTTGACTCTCCAGGCAAGCTCCTTTCAAGCCCACTGAATCTCACAGTCCTAAATCCTGAACCTTTGTATTTCTGGGACAGGGAAAAAAAAAAGGAATACTGAGGATTAGACTGTAATATATATGTGTCTAAAGCAAGCCTGGGAAGGGGAGCAGGAAGGGAATTATCCTGCTGAAACTGCTCTGACACTGAGCTCCAAGTACCTGCACAGTGTTTCCTATCCTAAATCCTTCCTTGTTCTTCCAGGAGCTGCACAAACCACGAGCTCCAGTTAAATACTCAGGCTTTCATTAAAGCCTCAGGAGCCTTTCCTGACAGTTTTACCTCCTGCACTGAATTAACTTCCTTCAAAGCTGAGAGGATTCAGCAAAAGCCTTAGAAGTGCATTGGTAGTTCCAGAAACTTCCTGAAGAGCCAAGCCCTTGCTGACTCCCCTGAATCCATCACGGATGTCCCAGAAATGCCTTCAGACCATAATCTCATTTCTGATCACCCAAGGCATGAGTTATTTAATTCCTGGGAGTGTGGATTTGGTGTAAATGCATTTTCCCCCCACAGCAATCCTGGGGTGCAGCCCTACTTCAAGCTGGCAGAAGCACCACTGGCACCAGGCTCTTCCCAGAGCAAAGAAAATTCAGAATGCCAGGAAGGGAAGAAAAAGCCCCATGAAAAGTGCAAGGGCTGTGCCAGAGGCTGTGCCAGGGGCTGCCAGGAGCACACAAAGAGTCTCAGTTTCTCCACAGGGATGTTCCTTTCCAGGCAGCTCCCCTTGGTGCCAGGACTCCTCTGTTCCCTATTCAGGAAGTGCTGGTTGGAATCCCAGGACTTGGAGGAACCTGAACTTGCCCAAAAGTTACAAACGAGGGCATGTCCCTGAATAAACACCAAAAGTTACAAATGAGGGCATGTCCCTGAATGAAGAGCCATTTTCCAGGGGTTTCTCCTGCAGTTGGACGTTATCCCCGTGGCTGGTGCTCCAGCACATCCTCCAAAACCTTGGGGTTGCTCCAAGCAAGAGGGGAAACGTCGAAACAGCCGAATATCCCTACAGGAAATCTGTTTTCATCCATCTGTTTTCATCCAGTACGGCCATGGCCCAAAGTGACTCATGTGACAGAGCCAAAATGTGACAGATTTTCCTGATTTCGGGTCTCCACCTTCATCCCTCTGCTGAGTGCAGCATGATGCACACGCTGGGAATGTGAATTCTGTCCCTTAGGCTCTCAAAGCACCTGAGTTGGGGCTACTGAATGACTTTTGATCTGTTTTTCCTGCAGAATTTCTGTGACCTGACCCACAATTTTCCCTGCCAACCATTCCCAGCGGCTCTGGCGATGAGAGGAGGGCGATGGCACCGGGATCCTTTGGGATCTGCCTCTCCAAGCTCTGATTCCATCACAAACCCAGCCTGTGGCACAGCATCCTCTGCTCCTGCCCTGCCTGGTCACTGGAGGGGATTGAGGTTGCCGGGACAGCTCGGGAGCAGTTCCTGTTTGGCAGGGGCTGGAGGACAGAGCTGCTCCCAGAACATCGCGGGCGTCACCGGGCTGGCACTGCCAGGACAGGAACGGGCTCTGAATCACGGCAAAAAGGGACAAAACACCACTGCTGGCCAGCAGGACAGAACGGAAACTTGGCTTTTCAGATGTCTGCTGAAGGTTTAGGCCGTGTGGTTAGGGTTTTAACGAAGGCACAAATTGGGTGAAAGTCAATTAACGCTCACTAAAAGGCGATGTTATCCTAAAGACCCCTGGGAAATGGCTTTGTTTATCCAATATTAAATAATAACACATGGGCTGTCCAGCCACTGCCAGCTCAGGATCCTGCAGCCAGCTCATTATCCCCTCAAGGAGAACTTAATATTCCTTTTTCCCCTTTTCCTGATGGGAACACTGAAGAAAAGCGAGGGGAAATGACTTGCTTGGGGTTATCCAGTTGGCGTGCCCTAGTTCTCTATGTCCTGGCAAGAGCCAAGGAGAAATGACATGAAAAGCAGCACAAAAGGAGACTCAAAACTTTCAACTCCACCTTTTGTTTTTGCACACTAGTTAACCAGAGATAACCAGAGCTTGTATCTGATACCTGTATGTCCACAGGGAATTGTTGGCAGGGAAAATTGTGGGCCAGGTTGCATAACTTGTGCAGGAAAAAAAAATTAATTAATTAAATAAACTCAGGTGCTTTGAGAGCCTGCAGGGGCAGAGTTCACATTGCCAGTGCCCTGCATCATGCTGCACTCAGCAGAGGGATGAAGGTGGAGACCTGAAATCAGGAAAATCTGTCACAATTTTTACCATAAAAGCCATGATTCTGAAAGAAATGCTCAAGGTTTAACAACCCTGTCAAAACCTGAGGAGAAACACTGGGTCTCAGAGTTTTGACCTGAGCAATGAAGAGTTTCCTCCCCAAATATCCCTTTCCATGGGATCCCCATCAGTGTGTAATGATGGAGTTGAGCTGGGCACAGAGCTCTGGGTATAACTCAGATTTCTGCCCATTAAAACTCTGATTCAGGGAGGGGAGAGGGTGTTGGATGCTCCTGGGTGTTGGGAAAATCTGGAGACCTTCCAAAGAGCAGCTGAAGTGCCTCCACCCTTCTTTTCCCCTCAGCAGAGATTGCTCCTGGATGGTGCCTTTGCTTTGTTGTTCCCTATTTTCATGTCTTGTTTATGCTGCTTTTCCCACTGAAATCCCATTTTCCAGCTCCTTGGAATCCCCCTGCCACCTTCCTGGAGAATGGCGGGAAAGGTTGAGTTCTTCCTGTTTACAAGCAAAGAAAATTCCTTCCTGGCCATCCCCTGTTGCACCTCCTGGGCAGTGCAATCAACATTCCTAATTGTTTTTCCAGGCAGAAATGTAAAGACACCATTTTTCTTACTGCTGAAGACATGAAAGGCAGGATGCAGAATATGAAAACATGTTTGGAATTCTTCCACTGCTTCAAGCATAAATCCTCCATCTCTGTGTTCATCACCATGTGCAGGGGCACTTTGTCCTGCTTTTTCCAGGCTTTTTCCCTAATGCTATTCATGGAACAGAGACAAATAAATAAATTAACAGCTGCCCCCTCCTCCAGGGAAGATGGAGCTGGTGATGGATGCAGCTTGTTCTGGCAGCCCCATCCCACAAAGCTTCTCCCAGTTTCCACTCCCAGCCAAGAAAGAAGATCCTCATGAAGGAATTTTGTGGCTGGTTGCTTTTCCTTGGCTCTCCTTGGGCATCCAAAGGAGCCATCAGGAGTCTGGCACCTAGTGCTTTGCTCTGCAGAGTGCCAGAGGTGTTGGAGAGGGCTGAACATGCCAAACTCTGAGGAGAATGTGCAGCTTCTGTGCAAAATCCTCCTGCAGAGCTCTGCCAACCATCCCAGCCCTGGCCTTCTGTCCCAGACTCATCCCTGCCCGTGCTCACACCCCTCTGTGGAAGGGATGGTGATGATGAACAGGCACAAAAGTCAATTTGGCACCGATTTCCTGAAATCCCAGTGGTCCCTGGTGTTGTCACCTGGGTCTGCTGAGGGTGAATTCCATGTCAGAGTTGTCCACGTGCATCCCTGGGCTGCTCCAGGACTCCCTGAAGCCAAACAAACTCCCCAGGGGTGCAGAGGCTGTGCATGTCTCTGAAAGAAACGCTCAAGGTTTAAAAACCACGTCCAAATCTGAGGAGAAACCACAGAAATTTTACAAACCAGGAGCAGCTGCCCATGGATGCACCAGAGATCTGGGGCTGGATCCCTTCCCTCCAGCATCTGTGCTTGAAAAGGTGCCCCTGGATCCTTTGGGATTTTGTTATCCAGGCTATAACCAGCTGGGAGATGAGAGATCCAGGTGTGTCAGGGGAGTGAGGGTGAGTTATCCTCTGACACACACAGCCCTCATCTCAGCTTATCCCATAAAATACTCCCAAGGGAAGCCAGCTCCCTGTGGGAAAGGTGGCTCAGTACCTTTATTTACAGCTCCTCTCTGTTTTTTGGAGCACCCACCCAGAAACTGCTCATTTATTCAGAGAACTGAGCAGAATCTGAATTCCATCCCCCTCTGGTCATATTTGCCCTGAGGTATTTTCCTTCCAGTGCAATCCCTGAATTATTTCCAAGAATTTTGCACCTTGCTCAGCCACCCATTTTCCTTTGCTAACCAGCTCTCTGCTGATTAAACAAGCTATTGTGGCTCACAGGGATTTTTTGTTTATTTTTAAAATAAATTGAATGCTGTTGAAGGAATAGAAAGAGTTTCAACACCACCACACCCTCCCACACTGCAAAAATCCAACTTCCAGCACAGGCATGGCTGGGTATCAGCTGCCCAAATTGAGGGATGGTCAGGATTGGGCAATTTTTTTCCCCAAAAATGGAAAAAAGGGAACAAACAGAGCTCAGCAGGGATTTGGAGGAGGTGGGCTGAGTGTTCCCACTGGGATGGGAGAGAGAAGGAAGAGCTGTTGCTGTGCTCTGTCCCTAAAGCACTGCTGGGAACAGCCAGTTTGGTTTTCCAAACTCCTCCAGGCTCCTTCGTAGAAGCAGCTGAACAAGGTCCCTGCCTCCTCTCTTGTGGAGGATCTCATCCAAAATGATGCAACTCGAGAGGAAAAAACATCATTTATGGAGGCAAATTAAGGACTAATTCCCCTAAATTGGGATGTGAAGAGCAGAGTGTTCCCAGTCCCACAGATCCCAGAGATGAGAGCAGCCCATTAAGGTGTCAGCACAACATCCACACAAACACAGCTCTTCACTTTGGCAGCAGGAACAGCTTTTAAACCTCTTTTTTTGGCTGGTAATGAATCTCCCGGGGAGGATAACTAACTTTGAAAAGATTTGCTCTGGTTCTCATGAAAGGGAAGGAGTTTTAGGCCTGGGTTGGGATGCTCCTGGGGATGTGCAGGCTCTGCAGCCCCTCTCTGAGAGGGAGTGAGGTGCCCTGGGCAGGGCCCTTCAAGCCTTTCAAAAAGGGCTGGATTTGGTCCCCAGAACTGAGCCAGAACCCCATTTCACCTGTGAGCAAAGAAACTTCCCCATTTGGAATCATCAAAGGTGCCCCTGGCTGAAGATGAGTCCCCCAGCCTTTGCTGTTTGTATATTTTAAATACAATGCTGCATGATTGCCACTAATTAAAGAAATCAGCCAGGCTGCCTTCATCAAAACCCTTTTGGAGAAGAAATTTTTATTCTCAATTAGCCAGTAAAATACAGGGTGTATGGAAATTTAAATGCTGCTGGGGAAAATTTATGCTCCTAGCTGATTGCAGGCATCAAATTAGAGCCTACTTATTATTATTTTTTGTTGTGGTTCCAAAAATTTCAGGGTGAAAAGACAGATAAATTTACAGATAGAAACCTCCTCCCAGTAACAGGCTGGCAAACTGGTTTGACAGACTGGGATTGTGCTCTGGCCACTGGTGATGCCATTTTCCAGCAGGTTTTCCATTGGCATCCAGCAGCATTGCAATGCCAAGAGGAATTAAAAATGTGATTTTCTCCCAGCTCATCCTCAGTGGGATGTGTCCCGTGCCATGGCAATGTGTCACCAAGTTGAGTTTAAACCGGAATGAAATTTGCTGCTGCCTCAACTTCCATAAGTGCTTATGGTAAATTTTTATATTAAGATTAAAGTTTGAAATGTCTCAAGGCTGCTGTAACACCTTGGGTTTGACCAGGGAGGGGTTTGAGTTTATTTGGGAATCAATTTGTTGGCTTAAAAAAACTTTAGTGAGTTTCTTACTTCACCTTTTCTATTTTTGATTGATGCTGAACTCCCTGGTCCCAGCTGTGCTCTCCCAAACCTCTTAACTCACATCCAGAGTGTTTGCAGCATTAAACCTGACTGAATACCCAAAACTGCTGCTCTTGGTGCCCTGTTTTCTCCTGAAATCCCCTCCAAACGGCAGCGAATTCCTAAAACACCATCAGCACTGCCAGGAAAACCAGCTGGATGTCAGGGATGCTGGACCAGTGCTCCAAAGGCTGCAGAATTCCGGGCTGAGGCATCACAGGATTGATGTTTGCTCAGGGACGAGTCCCAGGCACAGCTTTTAAAGGGTTTTGAAGCCTCGATGATTAGGGGCAGATTAGGGAATCCCTCTCCGGGATCTCTGAGCTGCTCAAATGAGCTGGGATGGAGGCGGTGATTACAATTAATTAGTGATTTACCCCCTGCTCCTGCCGGGGACAGCCCGGGAATGGCAGGATGGGGACAAAGGCAGGCTGGCAGGAGCCGCAGGCAGAGATGGCAAACCCCACCTGGGCTGTGCCGGAGCTCAGCTCCAAACCTGCCTACCTTCCTCTCCTGGAAAACCTCTGGAGCCACCTTCAGCCCCTGGAAACCTCTGCAAGGTGCCCTCGGCAGTGTGGGGATGACACTTAGTGCATTAAAACCATCCCAGAAGGAGCGAGATTTATATTTACTAATCCTAGAAATGCCATCTTCTAACAACTTTTTCTGAAGGTAGTCTTTCAAAAATTAAGCTGAAAAAATTTATAAAATGGATTAATTCCCAGTTTCCAGATGTTAACACACACACACACTATCCTTTAGACTCCTTTTGGAATACAATTGATACCAGGATTTATACCCTTCAAACTAATCAAGATTTTTCTGTAACTCAGTTTGTTTATATTTCACATTATAACCAAAGCTGTAGAGGAAAAAAAAAAAAAATATATATATATAGAAAATTCAGCTTCTCTGCACAGCAAAGCTTGGAGAGTTCTCCCTTCAAGGCAGTAATGACATCACAAATATTTTGCTGCTTTATTTTATTTTGAGGTTTGTTGGAGAGCACTCAGTGATGCCTCAAAATAGCCATCATTAAAGGCTTCACCAGCGGCTTTCCCAAGCATTTTCCAGCAGTCAGGCATCCCAAAACCAGGTGTGAAACATTTTATTGCTGCCTGAAACAGGCCATAAAAGTTCCCTGCTCCTCCTGGGGCGGGAGGTGCTTCCAGGGATGCCGAGGTCATTCCAGGCAGAGGCAGGAGGAGGAACGAGGTGTGGATGCTCCCCACCCTCTGTGGCAGTCAGGGACTTTTTGAAGTATTAAAAATTATTTTAAATTACAATTTTATGAGTGAAGAAGAGAGATAATCTTGGTGAGAAAATCCTGTTGAGAGCACACTGTGAATTGCTTGATGTGACTCAAGATTCCCACAGGGAAGAGCCCTCTGCTTGCCCAGTTTTACATTTTCCTTGCCCACAGAATTCCCACAGGGAAGAGCCTTCTTCTTGCCCAGTTTTACATTGTCCTTGCTCCTTTCTTACCTTGGCAATGCCACCAGGATTTTGCTATGGTTTTGCTGTGTTTCCTAATTACCTGAACAATAATTTTTCTCCTGCAGTTAATGGCAGTGCTGTCACAGCTTCATCCTCTTTCAAACCCCAAGGAAGCTGCACTGGGAGCCTCGGTGGGCTCCACAAACAATTCTGCCCCTCGAAGCAGAGGAACATCAACATTTGCCCTCTGGGATCACCAGGACTGGCCAAATCCACCCTCTGCTGCCAGCTCCAGGGTTTGAACCACATCCCACCCTTTATGTGTGTCTGAGTGTCTCCAGCATCCCTTTGTGTCCTTTTTGGGGACAAGCACCACTTCCCCCCAGCCCTGAAGCAACACAGTGGCCAAGGCACCACGGCCTGCCCTGCTGCTCAGATGGAGCTGTCAGCTGGCTCCCTCCTGCCCCAAAACATTGACTTTTTTGCCACTCCCCTGCCCAACGTCCTCCTCAGGCACAGCTTCCACAGCCAGGCAAACAGACCTTGCCCTGGGATATCTTCCAACACAAAGATGAGATGCTTTTCTCTGACTGGTTCGTTTAAGATGTAGGAACCAGTTCCACAGTGGGACTGGGCCCAGCCTGGCCCCGTTCCCATCTCCTCCAAAATCACAGGCTGACTTGTGAGAGTGCTGGTGAAACCCTGCTGCAAAAAACCATCAGCCCAGGGACTTTTCTCTCTCCCACCACCTCCACCCTCCTCTTTGAAGCCACGGCCACTCCAGGAACCTGCAGATGGTTTTTTGGGATCCTGTTGCACCCAGGCAGGACAGCACCCACTCTGCTGCTCCAGCACCTTGAAGATGAAGCCTTTAGCTCAGACAGAAGCTGGAGGTGCTTCCAAGTCTCCAAAATGCTCCCAGAGGTTTTCTTCCAGCCTCACTGCCGCATCCTGGGACACCTCCCCTGTAGCAACAGCAGTTTAACTTTTCCTGGAAGGAGGAGCGTTGGATAAACTCATGCAGAACCCAGAGCAAAGGAAATGCAAGATTATTCCATAAGGACAGCACGAATATGGTCCTGACACTGTGAGATGCAACCCGGGGAAGAGATGAGCTGGAAAGAAGAAGTGCTGGAAGTATTCCAAGAAGTATTTGAAAGGTCCTGGCCTTTCCCTATTTTTGAATCCCTTCCCCTTCCTCCCCCAGGTGAAGGTCCCCGAGCTGCCAGCACCCGTGTCCACTGCACAGGTCTCTGGCTGTGCAGCACTCGAGGGAAAGTTATTTTTAGGATCATTTTTCAACAGATGATGGAAACTCTTCTGTCACTTGCACAAACAGAAAATTATTCTGGCCAATGCCCAACGTTTCTGGCTGCTTTTGAACTCTGTGCTCATCAGCAGCCCCTGGAGCTTCGGTGTCTCTTTGAGCTGGTGACTCCTTCAAAAGAGGCAGCAGGAAAGGAGGGAATTTCATAAAAATGAAAGTGCAGGAGAATTTCACTGAAAATGAAAGTGCAGGAGAATTTCACTGAAAATGAAAGTGCAGGAGAATTTCACTGAAAATAAAAGTCTCAGGGCTCTGCTGGGAAATGCAGGACAGAAAGTGGGAAGACAGAAGGTCAAGAACCAAGAAGGATGAGCATTCCCTGCATGCTCCTTCTTCAAGGAGGATGAAGATGATGAGGGCAGAGGAGAAGCTCAGCCACATTCCAGGGAATCTGGGAGGTATTTCTGGATCACAGACACCCAGAGCCCTGCACCAAATGCGTCAGGTCTGTGGGATGTGATGCAAGAACACGGTGACGTTTGTTCTTTTCACTTTCCCCGGAGTTTATTTGCAGAGGTTTGGCCTTACAAGCCCATTTAAGACAGGCTCATTGAGAAATTATGCTCAAGTATTTATTCACACTGATAACTCGGAGCATTTGGCTCCAAGCCTAACAACACACTTGTTGGGAATTAATTCCGTGATAATCTTTATCAGTTTGTGGTAGACACAGCAATAAACCTCCTCTGTGGATAGATTAATAACTGGAGAGCTGGTGAGGCATTAAATCAACCTCAAAAAGCTGTTTATTGTGTGTATCCTCCCCTGCAGCAAGGCTTACCCAGCCTGGGCAAAAAAAACCTCTGGAAAAGAGAGTTGGGAATGGGGAATTTGAGGCTTCTGATGCAAAAGCAGCTCAGGCAAGGGTGGGAGCTGAGTGTGGAGCAGCATTCAGGGCTCATCCCTGGAAATGAAGTGGAGCAGCTCCTTGTGCAGCACACAGGGAGATATTCTTCCCTCTTCCCACACCGTGGGCTCCCAATGGGGATCCCAAAGCCAGAATAAACGCCCAGCTTTAGTTCCCTCTCAAACCCATGAGGCCAAGAGGCTTCTCCATGAGTGTTCTCCATGGCTGTTGACATTATCCACGTGTTCCTCAAGCCTTGGAATTTGTTCTGGGCAAAAACCAGCACTTTTGGGGTGGGATGGGAGTCAAACTGAGCCCGTTCTGCTGCTTGGAGCTCCCAGTGGAGCAGGACAAGGAGTTTTTCCTCCTTTTCCAAAGCAGGACACGTTGTCCTAGGGAATCAAATCCATGCTGCTGCTTCTGATCAAGCAAATTAGGAAGCCAATTATTTTAATGACTTTTTCTCCCCCTTTATTTATTTAATTAATTTGTTTTTCAGGACACCAAGAACTTACATAACAATTATGTAGGGCCAGGATGGGTTGGTTTCCTAAGGAGATTGTTTATCCTGATGATTCCCAACTTGTCAACAGAGATCAAATTCCCATGGTGAATAAAGAGAGAAATCCTGGCATCTTGGAATATTTCATCCAGCTCAAATCAAACACCTCTGGTAATAACACCATGGGAGAAAGGCAAATTGAGTAAAACTGTTGGAAAAACCAGGATTTATTACCTGTCTCCTTTCCTTTCCATCAGCACTTGGATCAGTATTTTAGGGAAGAGGCTCTTCCTTCCACAGGGCTTTGAGTTCAGTTCAGATGCACCAGGACCAGCCCTTTTTAATGTCATATATTTATGATGGGACTCTTGGGATTTCTTTAAGGCTTGGGAACATTTACAGTGGAAGAAGTGGTATTGGCCCCTGAAGCTTTTGAAATCTATTTTTATATTTTAGAACAAAATATGATATTATTAAATAGCATATTAACATGATAACATTTTAAAAAGCAGCCTGAACAATACCAGCAATGCAATAATGAAGTCACCAAGAGAGTAATGTGAGTTTTGGCAGCTCCCAGAGGATTTTTCCCTAAAAAATCTGTTCAGCTTGTAGCCAATGGAATTTGTCAGGGATCTGTGGTCAGCTGCACACGTTATATCTGAGAATACAGATACAGAATCAGCAGAAATCTTTTATTATTCCATCTATTTTTGTTGATGTTGACAACAGTTGCCATCAGTTGGGCAACATTTGCTGACCACTGAATGCAGGTGCTCTTTATAGAGGCACTGGAAAAGACCTGGGCTATTTCCAGAGACAATTTTTGGGCTCTCTTGGCAGATGCTGAGGGGTTTATTTAATGCCACGCGCTATATATAAAATATAAAATAACTCATGTATAATCTAAGACCTTAAATAACTCAGGCCATACATATCTGTATTATAATATATGATATCTATTCATTCTACTCACTGCTCACATCTAAAAATCACCAATTTAATGTTACTCAACCATTTTTCAGGTCCCTGAAGGTTTTTGCCTTTCTGCCAGACCTGTTGGGGTTGAGTTGGCTTTGAAAAAATTTTTCTTTCCAGCCTTTATCTTTAATAAACATCCAGAGCTATGAGGACAAATATCCATGGTGCATTCTCCTTCTTGGAATCACAGAATCCCAGACTGGGTTGGGCTGGAAAGGACCTTAAAGGTTTTCCTGTTCCAACCTTTTGCCATGGGCAGGAACATCTTCCACTAGGCCAGGTTGTCCCAAGGCTGTCCAACCTTGCCTCGAATATTTACAACCCAAATCATGGTATGATTCCATGATTCTATGAAAGTTAAAAAAGAAAAAAATCCTTTGGAACCAGCTCATTTTCCCTTTTCTTCCCAAATAAAAGCACTGGAGTGAATCTGCATTGCAAGTGATCATCTCCAGCTGTTAAAAATTTTTATATTTTTAATTAAAATGATTGGTTTTTATTAATGATGAGAAATGTCATATTCAGAAGATTCTTGTCACAACAGAGACAAATTCCTGCTCCTGGCAATCCCGTTGCTGCCCACCACCTTGTGTCCAGAGTCAATTAATTCCCTAATTTTTATGCCAACAACAGAACATAACTCTGAGAGCAGTTCCTGCTGGAGGTCATTCATATTCCTGGAGCATTTGCATGAGGGAAATATGAAATATTTGCCCACATTAAAGCCATCCCATGAATTAATATCCCTTCTCCACTTCCCCTGTGCTGCAATTTCACACTTGAGCTATAAAAATTCCCTGGGGCCAAGGAGTTTTCTCACCCCAGAGTCCAGAGGGGAATTTCTGGCAAATCAGTGCCCTGGGAAAGCTGATAATGGAGGACAAAGGGATCTGGTCCTGTGGGATGGGCTGTGCCCAGGGTCCCTTTTCCCTCTGTGGACTCTGAAGCAATGATATGTTGTAATTAACTCATTCTCTATGAGTGAATTACAACAACTAAAGGCACAGCTCTGAGCAGAGGCCAGCACTGGAAAAGAGAGGATGCTCAGAACTACAGGTCTAGAGAAAACCAAGGAATTATCCTCTTGCCCTAAAGCCTAAAATTCCTGGGAATTTATCTCCCTTGCTTATTCCAACTGGACTTTCTACCCACTGCAGCTTGGGTTGCTCTGCATATTTTTCATTCCTGCCAGGCTCCTCTCCTCACCCTGAACTCTCCTGGATGGAAACAGATCCAGGAATGTGAGCAGCCCCAACTCTCTGTGCAGCCCCAACTCTCTGAATCCCTGTTTAGGGCTGGGGAGCTGGGAACCCGTGGGAACTGAGTCCTTCTCAAAGGGTCTTCCTCAGCCAGAGGATGAGCAGGGGGATAACAAAATGAACTTTGGAGAGATGTGCTTGAGAGAGCAATCCAGATTATTAAAAACAGATTATTTCCCTTATCAGCGTCCACTAATAACAATGCTCATGGCATGGATTGATCTTCCTGGGTTTCTTTTCTCTGCTGAATTTCAGTTCTGTGGCCTGAGAAGGGAGACTGGGCAGGTTCACCCTCATTTCTGGCCCATCCCATTTTTGGCTCAAGCTTTGTGAGGACAACAAATCCAACAGTGAAAATGCTGATTAAATAACCCTATGAGATAATGCTTTTAAAGAATTAAAAATGCTTATACAACCACCCTGCTGAGATCAATCTGGAGCATGGGGCTGAAGCCAAGAATTCTCCTCTCCTCCCTGGCTGAGGAGTCGGTGCCACGCTGGGATGTTCAGGCAGGTGAGATCCCATCTCCTGCTGCCACACCTGGAAAGGCACTGGGCTGTGCCATGGGAGCAGGGTGCTGGCACTGCCAGGCAGTGATATCATGGTGCTGTCACCCACCACGCCCTGGAATTACACAGGGCTTCCATTCAACTCTTTTTGGCTCGAGGAAGAGAAAAGCTGCTTCCTGTTATCATCAGGTGTGAAGGTATGGGCTCCTGGGAACATCCCAGAATCCCAGGATGGGTCAGGTTGGAGGGGACCACAGTGGGTCACTGGTGTCACCTCCCTGCTCCAGCAGGGCCATCCCAGCCTGTGCTGGTGCCTGGGATTTCCTCCTGGAGTGCAGGGGCTTTGTTCCCCAAAAGTCACCCTGTTTTCAGGAGGTCAGACCTCTCCCTGATCATTCCATTTTCTCCCTCCCTTGTGCTCTAAAACACTTCATCAATAAGGAGGATTTTTTTTTTCCTCCTTATTTGCAGCCCAGGAACAGAGTTCTCCATGGCCTTTCCAGCAGGGAGAGATCCAACCCATCCTGGACAGACATCAAAAGGATGCCAGGCTGATTTAGGCTAATAAAGAGCATCATTGAGATAATAAGATTAAAGCTGACTTGTTCATGGTGTCCCTGCTGGAAACTGCTCCAGGATAGGGCTTCCATGTTCTGGAACCTTGGGAATTAGAGAGGAATTTTGCTGTAGCCCAAAAAGCATTGACCTGATTGTGCAGCCTTCCCACACCCAGCGCTTCAGAGGTTCCTTGGGAAAGATCAGGACACTGAAGTGTTCCCTGCTCATTTTCCCATCCCCAGACAGAAACAGGCAGCAATCCCCAGCCAGTGGGAACATCATGTACATCTTGTCTCTGGAGAGATCCATAGGACACATTCCCAAGGGTGGGAGCTGAAACTGAGCTGGTGGTGAGGAAGAGAAGGGCACCACATAGGTGAGTGTGAGCAGCTCTCCCCCTTTGCTGGTCTGGTTTAGAATCATGGAATGAGTTGGGTTGGAAGGAACCTTAAGGATCATCCAGTGCCACCCCTGCCATGGGCAGGTACACCTTCTACTGTCCCAGGTTGGCCTGGGACACTGCCAGGGATCCAGGGGCAGCCACAGCTGCTCTGGGCACCCTGTGCCAAGGTCTGCCCACCCTCACAGGCAATAATTCCTTCATGATATCCCATTTAAATCTATAATTTTCAGTGTGAAGCCATTTCCCCTCGTCCTGTCCCTCCAATTCCTGATGAAGTTCTTTCTCCTCCAGGTTCCTGCACCTCCTCCAGAGTCTGGAAGGCGCTGTGAGGTCTCCACACAACCTTCTCCTTTCCAGGCTGAACATTCCCCGCTCTCCCAGCTCCTCCACAGGAGAATTGCTCCTAACCCTTCATCCACTTTCTGGCCTCCTCTGGAATCGTTCCAGCAGTTCCATGTCCTGCTTCTGCTGGAAGCAGCAGACCTGGGCCCAGTATTCCATATCCACTTGCAGAATCCAGCTGCACATTATCCCCACGAAAAGCAGGACTTGTCCCACCACCTCCATTCTCTACCGCCTGCAGCACCATTTCCAAACAACCAAAACCTCCCACGAGTTCGGCGTCCCGAGAGTTAAATGAAGTCAGAACAACAGAGGAAAAGATTCATTTATTCCGGGCTTTCTGTGGAATTGCTCTGCAATACACTCAGCAATCCAGGAAAAAGCAAAGCGCTCCTTTGGGAGGCGGTCTGGGAATGTGAACGTCCCCGGGGAGGATGCAGACAGCCTCTGCTGTGGCTTTGGGGAGGCTGCTGGAGCCCTGGGCCGGACACGGCGTCTGGGAAGGACCACTCGGGGCTGTGGGGCTGGCACTGCCCGCCAGGGACATGTGGGGACTGTCCCCTGTCCCTGCCCAGCCCAGGGACGCCGGCACAGCAGAGGGAGCGTGGCGGGCCCCGCGCTGGGGCACAGGCCCTGCCGCCCTCCCAGGCCTGGCAGGTGACCACAGGAAGCACTGAGCTCCTGAGCTCATTTCCACCAGCCCAGTGCTTCGTTAGGAGCAAAAATAACTCGGGAAAACAGAGCCAAAGTTGTGTCTTGGAGCGTCTCAGTCACTCAGGGCCTGGTGCCTCCCTTCCGCCCGGCCTGCGCAGCCACGGCTCCTCCTGCCACAGCACCTGGGATCACTTCTACCACCCTGCTCCCTAAAAAGCAGCCAGCCCCCTCGTTATTTGCCATAAATCCTCTTTATCTCCTGCAAAAAGTGGGGGTTTGCACCTAAGAACAGGAGGAATGCTCCTAACCCAAGTGCTGTCCCTGGTGTTATTCCTCCTGAGATCCCCATGGCATTTCCTACAGTCTGACTTTTTGAATAAGAAGCTTTCCCAGCCCACTTCCAAATAAAGCTGTAGGAACAGCCAGTTTTTCAGCTTGGTGGGTGAACAAAGAAAGCAGAGGAAAATTAATTAGCTCAGCCCAAGCAGAGCTGCATTTCCACCTCTGTTTTGTAAAACAGCAGCGACAAAGATGAACTAGACCAAAACCAAGAGATTTATTTTTGTCTGGGGACCATTGGTTCTTCTTTTTAACTTCTTTTCTAAAATATAAGTCACATTTCAAAAGAGAAAAACCAAGCACTGATTCTGAAAGATGAGGCTGAAAGGCTTCTTTCAAGCTGCCAAAATGAAAAACTTCAGCACATTTGGGGGAAGGGAAATCCTTGTGGGACACAAACACACACAAAACCTGACCCAAAAATGTGTAAATCATTTCCTTCTTCCATAAACAGCATTTTCCCTAAAATTTTCAATCTACTGAGGACAAAATTCCACAGATCTCCTTGGCAGCATTCCCCTGGATAAGGGCTAAATCTGAAGAGAGGATTGATAGAAAGACAAGGAGATGCAGGGACAAAGAACAAGGCATGGAAGAACTCGTGGCAGGAAAGGAATTTGCTTCCAAGTCAGGCACTATCGAACTCTGTGGCACAGCAAACATCCTTTGATCCAGCTCCAGGAGTCACTGATAAGCAGGGAGGGTTATTTCTCACTCTAAAGTTTGATAAGAAATGTCCACATGCTCCCCCCAGAGGAATTAAAACACAAGAAACCCAAATCTGGCAGGGCTTAGTTCCACTCCGCTGTGCTTGGGGAAAAATGGAGCAATTGAGCTCAGTCTGTATCCAGCAATTTATTAAGTTGTGCATAATTAATGAGCAGCGACGTGCTCCATGTGTTTTCTGAAGTGATCCCATTTCCTGGGGATGAACTCACAACTGACTGTGCATTGCTCCTTCTTCTGGCTCCCATTAAATATGAAATATTCATGGAAATACCAACTTTGCAGGTTTCTTCACACTGAAATAATGGTTTAGATCTGAAGGACCCCATTACCATCCAAGAAATCTTCAAAAGAGGTGACTCAGCTCATGTTCCTCACTCAGGCTGAGGAAAACTTCGGATGTCTTCGTTTCCCTCATACCCAACATTCCCCAAACTTTTCTGCTTTCACAGTAACCACCCTGCTTATCCTCTGGAAGGCAGATTTTATCAGAAATCCATCCAAGCTGGGGGCAGCATTCCCAGCTGACAAATTCCCTTTTTACAACCTCACAATTCTTGCAAACACAGCAGCTCCTTGGGAGAGGTGCCTTGAATACGACGTAGAATTTAAGGGTTGGAAAATAATAAATATTAGTGTGCAACGCACTGAGAGAAAAGCCTTGGCCTGACCACTTCCTCCAGCAAGAAGAGCAAACACAACCCCTCAGGATGTGAAAACACATTCCCCAAAGCTGTGAACACACATCCCCCAAAGCTGTGAACACACATCCCCCCAAGATGTGAAAACACATCCATCCAAGATGTGAAAACCCATCCCCCCAAGATGTGGCTGTGAAGGAGTTTTGCCCTTTCAAGTCAACCCTGGTGCTCCAGAAGCCCTGAAGTGACTACAGGGTGGGTCCTCAGTGCCACCTTCTCCCACCACAGTCCCAGCACATGGATTTGGCTCCTCAGATGGGTCAGGCAGCTTTGGGGGATGTAGGAAACACCCTGAGGGCCAAGTGTTGAGGCCTGGAACAGTCACACATGGGGGGATTTGCTGTCAGGTCCAAGCAAACTGGAAGCTCAGCGCTCAGTGGGTTTGGAGCCTTCCCTCGTGCAGCTTTGCTCCAAACCTCTTGGTCCCAGCTCCTGCAGGGATGCCTGTTGGATCAGCAGCACCAGTTTGCTCCCTGTCAGACCTTTCCTATCCAAGTCACTGGGCCAGTTTTTCGCACTGGGCTGGCCAGGGTTCAGCTATTTGCACCTCTCATTCCTGGGCTATTGTTTATCCATCCAGGCTTTATCCTGCAGCAGAGATTTTGTGCCATGCCAGGTGAAGTTCCCAGCTGTTCCCTGGGAATTGGTGGCTCTGGAGTGCTGGCCTCAGGAGGAGCCCAGGGCAGCCTCCACATCCCTCTGTGAGCCCTGTTGAAGTTAAAGAATTAAAGAAATAATTAATATGGCAAATGAAACACTTCCCTGGCGCAGAGCTGTGGGAGGATCCTGATCCATCTCCATTGCTTCCTACTTTTAAACATTTCCTCTGCTCCATCAAGCCACTGTAGGACCAAAGCCAAAGTGACCTCCAAGGCTGTGGCCAGCGAGCTGTGCCCTCCTCAGCTGTCCCACAGTTGGCACAGAGGTTTTGGGTGTACACAGAAAGGAGCTCACCAGCACCAGCAAGGGATGGTGCAGGGCACATTTCCCCCAAACTGGGTCAAAGAAGGTGTTTTCCCCTCCTGAATTCAGGACTCACCACCATCATGTGGAAATCTCAGTGGGGCTGCAGCTTTGCTGTCATTCCTGCCTTAACAGAGAGGAGCAAAAGGTGTCCTGTGGCCAGGAGGGATCAGTGCCAGGGTGCCCAGACCCCTCTGAGGTCAGGTGCAGTGCAGGGACAGGGCTGGAACAAACCTCAGTGCCAGAGCTCAGCTGCTCTTGCGACCTCCCTGCTGCACAGCAGGGAAAGACAAGCTCAGCTTAATTATTCTCTGGACAATTAAACTTTGCAAAGGCACATCAAGGCTGTAGCACTGCAGAGAAAGTGGAATGGTTGCAGAGCTGAGAACAAATGTAGGGCATGTGAAGAGTGGGGTGAAAGTTAAACAGATCTGAGAAGGTGATTATCAAAAACAGGGAAAAGAAGGAATTTCAGGAAGAATTTCTTCATGGAAAGCATGGTCAGGTGTTGGAAGGGGCTGCTCAGGAATGTGGTGGAGGTATCCAAGGAAGGCCTGGAGGTGGCACTCGGGGCTCTAGGCTGGTGAGAAGGTGGGCATTGGGCACAGCTTAGATTTGATGATCCTGGAGGGATTTTCCAACCTCATGGCTTCTGGGGTTCTGGGATTCAACGGTCCTCACAGCAGCATCCTCCAGGCAGTGCAGGGATGCACAGGATGGGGAGAAGCAAAGCCTGAGGGACACGAGTCCAGCCAGAAGCTGCAGTGATGCTGTGGGTGAGGCTCTCCCAGCAGCGGAGCCAGTCCAAAATTGCTTCAGCCTGGAAGGGCAGGGCAGGGCAGGGGGAACGCTCTGAAATGGGAGCAGGGACTGGCAGCACATCCCTTCGTGGGGACAGAAACTCCCTTCCCCTCCCACTACAGCCCAGGGCTACTGGGGAGGGTGTTGGGAAAGGATGTGACCTTTGGGAAAGCACATCCGAGCAGGGAAGCTTTATTATTCCACAGCAGCTACAGCCTGAAGGAAGATTAAGCTGTCCCAGGGACAAAGCTGAGCTCTGCAGTCTCGCTGCCAGTGCTTTGTCAGGGCAGGGTTGGATTTAATGAGGGCTGACGAATAGCAATGGAATAAGGGGCCAAAATGATCTCTGACTACATCTGCATCAGCCAAACGTGTTCCATCAGATAGATCTGACACATCAGCCACTCCTGTGTCCCCCAGGTGGGATTCCTCCTTGGAATGACTCTCCAAGGAGTGGAGAGTTGGCTTAGAGAATTAAATGGGGATCACTGGGCTGTGCAGGACATGGATCCAGCTCGTGGATCCCTTGGCTGAGAGCCTGCTGTGACTCAGGCATGGTCACACATCCCCTGAGCTGCATCCTGAGGGCCAGAGCCTTCCACACAAACTGGTGCTGGAAAACTGCTCCTTCCTGTGAGAAATGATACTCGCTTCCAAAAATTTAAAGGTTTATTAAAACTTATCAAAAATGCAGCAGAAGACTGAATAGAGAAATCTTTCCCACCATGTGCTCACCCACACAATGGAGATTTTGCCTTTTAACCCTTTAGCCCCTCCCAAAGTTCTGTCCCTTGGCTCCTTCTCTGTCCAGTGGTGGAGTTTGCTTCTTTACATCTTGATTGGAGGCCAGGGGTTGCCATAGTGACAATGCCACCCTCCCAAATGTCCCAAACCCAGGCCACACCTGATAACAACACAAGGGGGTAAAACACTGCTATAAATCTATAAAACTTCTCTTAACATATATATATATATATACATAAATATTTGCCTTTGAATTGTGGGAGTCAGCCATGGCATTACTCATCTGTCACGTTCCCCCCCAGCAGGTCTGGAGCTGCCATCTGCCACCTCCCCACCTCTGCAGTGCCACCGCGTGTCCCTCGCCAGCAGGGCCATGACTCAGCCCACCACAAACCAAGAATCCCCACGTTTGCTTGCTGCATCATGCTCTGCAGTCTTGTTTTCTCCCCTTTTGTTTCCAGGATCCATTTGTGATGCCAGGAAAAAAAAAGAGGGAAAAAGCAAACTCATTTCCACCTTCTTGGGATATTTCCATCTTCCCACAGCCACCTCCTGGCACCACTCTGGTGTCTGTGAGAGTGACCTGAGCCCTGCAGGGAAAGGAAGAGGACTCTGAAGTCTTCAAGAAGGAAGAAATCCTTCCTTGTAGGGTGGGCAGGCCCTGGCACAGGGTGCCCAGAGCGGCTGTGGCTGCCCCTGTCTTCCCACAGCCACCTCCTGGCACCGCTCTGGTGTGTGTGAGAGTGACCTGAGCTCTGCAGGGAAACTCTGAAGTCTTCAAGAAGGAAGAAATCCTTCCTTGTAGGGTGGGCAGGCCCTGGCACAGGGTGCCCAGAGCGGCTGTGGCTGCCCCTGGATCCCTGGCAGTGACCAAGGTGGACACTGGGGCTTGGAGCACCCTGAAGGAGTGGAAGGTGCCCCTGCCATGGCAGGGGTGGCACCGGATGAGCTTTAATATCAAAATTATAATTCTGTTTCACTGGTCTTCCCCAATTAACCAAAATTAACAGGAATTCTCCTTGCAAGTCTTGGGCTCACTTCACCTCTGTCCCCACGTGCAGCAGAACCAGCTCCCTCAGGAGAATTCCCTACAAAACCCACTGGAAATGGCCCCAAACAGGACTTCCACTGGCAAAGCACCATCCTTGCCAGGCCAGTGGCATCAGAACAGTGTCACTTGCCCCAGTTGTGCCATACACCCTTCCCTCTGTCCCCTGCTCGCTGCTGAACCCCTCCAGGGGTCTCAGGAAAGCTCACTTTGTTTTTTGGGGGCTTGCAGAGTTCACAGCCTTCACAGTGCCAGCCACTCTGAAGAAGATAAACAATTTCTGTGACACTTTCCTAATTATGGAGAAGAGTTTCCTAAAGGGGACTGAACTCTCTGCTCTGCACTGATGGGAAAAGGAATAACTGACATAGCTGCAGCATTTTTCATACTGGAAGATCCAAAATCCTGCTGTAAACACAAGCTGTGAGTGAGGATTGCTTTGCTCAGCACTGAAACACAACTTTGAAAGCAAAAAGGAGCAAGGCAAAGATTGTTTTGGGGGTTTAGGTTGGGAACTGGGAGGTTTCATAAAAAGGACATTATAGTTTGGAGGAGGAATCACAGATTTGAGGAGAATTCCAGCAGGTTGTGGCCCAGTTCCTCTTATGGGAAATGCAGAGCAGTTGGATGGACATCCTGTTTAGGAGCAGGATTTTTCCTCTCTCACAAACCATCAGAGCTCTTCCAAACTGGATCCAGCCTCGTCCTTCCCAAACCTCTCTGTAAATTCCTTGAGGATTAGAAGCACAATCATTGGGAATGGCATTGCTCAGAAATGCTCTAGTTGAGGGAAATTATCTTCTCCTTGCCCATGGAAGAGGAGCTCAGAGCCCGCCAGGAGAGCCCCTGATTCCCAAAATTTGCCCATCTGTGCCACCTAAACCAGGCAAGAGCTGCCAACACACCCAGCCCAGGGAGGGATCTCAGTGCAGCCTTTTTGGGGTGGGTTTTAAAGGATTTGGTTTGCCTAGAGCAGATACTACAGCCAGCATCTGTCCCTTCACCTCCAAGGGATCAGTATTGCCTGCCTGGCTCCCAAGATGTAGAAAAGGGCAAAAGGAACTGGCTGCAGGTGCCACCTGTGGCCACAGCCCCTCGTCCCTGCACTCCCTGCCTGGGGACAGGGACAGTGACACACTGGGGGTGGCTTGGCCACTTCCCACCTGCTCTGTGTGGTGCCACTGTGAGAAAAAGCAGAGGCAGCCAAGCTCCGAGTGGGAAGAAAGGGAAAATGTTGGCAAATATTAACCTGTCCATCCTGAATGGCACTGCTCCTGCAGGTGACGTTCCTGTTCCCTGAGGATGGCTCAGGGCAGATCCAGGAGGGTTTTCCTGTCCCACATTCCTGCTGGGATGTCCACAAGCCCCTCCGTGGAAGAGGAAGGGAAGCAGAGATGCCTCTTGCAGGACACTTGTCCCCAGCTGGACACAACCCCACGTCACCCATGGTGGCTGTCCCCTTGCCTGGACAGTGACAGGGACCCCCTGCTCTGCCTGGGCTGTTTTTCCCAACTCTCCCCCTTTCCCCAGTTCTATCCTGGAGTCTTGCACTGGGTTGGAGTTGCTTTTCTGGGGAGAAACATAAACAGAGCACTGAGGGACACTCGTGACTGTTTATTTGCCTGGTGCTCTTGCCTCCTTTCTTGGTCATGGTTGCAAGAAAACTTTTATTTTTTTTCAAACTTTAACAGCAAAACAAATTAATGGCTTCCTCCAGCCACGCTCTGCTGGCCAGCAAGAGCAGCTGTCACCCACAAAGGCTGGGAATTGTCACCCTGAAAAACTGGGAACAGGTCCCTGGCTTTGGAGACAGGCTGGGATCAAACACAAGGAATTTCATCTCCAGGGTGGCTGCACAGCCAGGAGTGCCATCTTCTGGTGCTCACCCCAGGACCATCCCCCAGTGATGGACACAACCACAGGATCCCACTGAGGTTGGAAAAGTTCTCCAAGGCCATCAAATTCAGCCTGTGCCCCATCTTGTCCCCAGCCCAGAGCACCAAGTGCCACCTCCAGCCCTTCCTGGGACACTCCAGGGATGGGGATCCAAACCTCCCTGGGCAGTTCCAGTGCCTGAGCACCCTTTCCATGGGGAAATTCCTGCTGTGCCCACCCTGAGCCTGCCCTGGCCCAGCCTCAGGCCATTCCCTCTCCTCCTGGATGCCTCCTGGCTGTCCCCTCCTGTCAGGAGTTGTGCAAAGCCACAAGAGCCCCCCTGAGCCCCTTTTCTGCAGCCTAAAGACCCCACTGGTGCAGAAGGAGGGACACATTCCAGGCAGTTCCTTTCCAGCCCTTCCCAGGTATCCTCCTCTCCTCCAGCTGCTTCACTGCAGCCTCTCCCGCACTGCTGGATTTCCTGGCCCATCCCTGCAGGCTGTCAGCATTGAATGTCTTTTCTTTTGCCACTCCTGACCCTCTTTCCCTGGATCCCTGCTCCTGGCTCATCCTGGGAGAACAAGTTCTTCCTGGCTGTTCTTGCAGCTGGGCGCTGCAGGGAGCCAGCGCTGTGGGCTGAGCTCTGTGCCCTGAACCTTCTCCTCTGACAGATGTCCCCTGGCTGCTCCTTCCTGCTCACCTCTGGGGCCAGGAGCAGCTGTCCACTCCCTCACACTTACTGGGAGTGACTCCATGAAGAATGGAAAAAACACTGGATCAGGAGCAGATATCTGAGCTGGGGGGAAGTTTCATCCCCACCTGCCTGGGACAAGCAAAAATACAAACGTAAAAGGTGTCCCTTGAGCTGCTGGTCTGGGATTTGGGGATATTTAACAACAAAGTGGATGGAAAGGAGGAGCTTTGGGCAGGTTTGTGGGTGCTGGTGGCGAAACTAAGCCAGGGCTGGATGAGGGAATATCAAAACAGCAGGACAGGGAGGCAGAGAACATCCCCAGCTTTCTGAGGCTCCAGTGTGGTCACTCTGGTTCCCCAACAGGGCTGTGTGTTCATCTGGCCCTAAATGTGCCTGGGAACAAGACAGTGTCTGTGGGTGCATCTCAGCCCTGCTCCCCTGGCCTGTGCAGGATTTCAGCTGCACAGCTGGGAGAGCTTTGTCTCTGCTGCTCTGCAAAGGAGTGAGCTCAGCCCAGGCTCAGCCTAAGCTCAGCCCGTGCTCCCCAGCTTCTGCAGGACTCCCAGAAGCAATTCAGGCTCCTCCATCCCTCCCTCCCTCCCTTTGCAGGATACAACCTCAGTGATTAACAGCCCTCTGAGGGTGTGTTTCTCCAGGGCAGCCAGAACTCGCAGTGCCAGCGCCTTCAGAACCTCAGGCTGCTCCACTGGAGCAATCTGGAGATGAAAACTGGAGATAGGGAAATGAGCTGCCAGGCCAGGATCCAGAAGGACATCTGAGAAATCAGGCAATTCTATTCCAAAGGCATAACTTTTTGTGTTCTCACAGCTACAAATATAGCTCCTAGAACAGGCTCTTCTCTGGCAGGGCTTGTCTATTTGGCTCATCAGAGTAGTAGCCAGGCAGGGGATAAAGATCTTTGCTATCAGCCCTTTTAGCTAAGAAATGGAGCTTAAATGAACCTTTTATAGACAAACATCTGGAGAAGGGTGGATGGAGTGAAACTGTGCTGGGAATTCAGTAATTCCCTTTCTCTCTCCAAGCTTTCACAGTGTTCTTGCTCTTCTTCAGAGGAGACCATTTACAATTTCTCCCCTGAATGTCCCCAAAATTTTCAGAATGATTGCTCTCTAATAGGTTGTAAAACCTTACCACGAGGTTGGTAAGGGCACTGGAGCACATTCCCTATGGAGATACGCTGAAAAAGTTGGGGATATTCAGCCTGGAGAAGAGATTGTGTGGACACCCCTCAGCCTCTTCCAGTACCTGAAGAGGTTCCAAAGAAGCTGGAGAGGGACAATTCATCAGGAACTGGAGGAACAGGACAAGGGGAATGGCTTCACACTGAAATAGGGGGAATTTAGGTTGGATATGTGGAAGAAATTCTTCACTGTGGGGTAGGGGAGGCACATCTGATTAGGATTAACAGGATCCTTGTTGTTTGTCAAGCAATTTATCTTCCTGATTTACTTCCTAGATCTAGTGCAATGCCAAGGTAAGCCAGGTCTTGCACCAGGAGGTCCCTCAGCTGTCCAGACCCTCTGTTGTGACATTCCTGTGCAGTAAAAGAAGTGCCTGTTTACACATTTGGAATATGCTGCTGCCTAAAACACCTAAATGCAGCCTTGGGACTGCACTCCTCCCCTATTTATCTGTTTTGCCTTTAAACATCCCATGCATGAAGCCCCCTCAGACTGGAACCTTGTGTGAGCTCCCAGCCTCATGAAGCAGCTCTGTCCATCTGAAGAAATTCCACCTTGTCCTGTCACTCCAGGCCCCTGTACATAATCTCTTTCCATCTTCCCTGTAGCTCCTTCAGGCCACAGTTAAGTCACCCCAAAGTTCCTTTTCTCCAGGCTGAACAATCCCAACTCACTCAGGTCTAATCCCCAGTTTTATCTCAGGGAAATTTTAGGGCCAAAGCTTTTGGCTTTGCCACCTCGAGGTCCTCTGCCACAATTTAGTGGCAGTCCTTGTCTGTGGCTTGGCTCCCTCACCCTTTACAGCTACAAAGAAAACTCCTTTCTTGGCCTTTAGCCTAAACTTTGATGTCTTTCCAAGAGCTTTTCAACTGTGTTTTCATTTATGGACAGCTAAAACTTTCCCAGTGAAGATAAAGGGTTTTTTTTTTTGTCAGTGTCACATATGCGGTTTGCTGTGAGGAATGTGTGAAAGTGCCTTTCTCAGCAACCTTTGTGGGTCCCAGTGAACAGCAGACATCGCCCTGAAAACTTCCTCTGCTGCATGAACAGAGCAGGAGGGACCAGAACTGGAGGTGTCACGTGGAACTTCATGCCTCACACTGAAAATCAAATCATAACCATGGTTTCCTCCCATGTTAAACCTGCAAAGTTGTGAATTGATTTACCAGCCCATGGATGTCCAGGGAAATACTCTCAGCTCATCAGCCCAGCCTGGCCAGCCACTGAAGCAAGGCTTGAACTGTTCACAGCTCTTCTTCCTTTGGTCACTTCAATTTGAGGCAACTTCTTCATCTTTATGACTTGCAAAGAATATCCTGAAAAGTCCAATTTGGTGCCAAATAAACAATCTCATTTTTGGTTTATATTTGAGTTACCAGTGTGATTTCCTGAGATCTGGCTGTGCTTGGGCTGGATTTCATATTAAATATGATTTTTGACCTTAACAGATTCTTGAACATTGCCGCTCTTGACTGTTTATTTTCTTTTTTGCCCTTCTTGCCTCCCATTCCCCCATGGATGGAATTCCATGAGAACACCCTGCCTTCTCCACTTGGATTTTGGGAGCTTCTCCCCTATCCCTCCATCACTGTGACCTCTCCTTTGAAGGCAGAACTATTCCTGGGCAAGAACCTTTTCCATGACAATGGATGTGACTGAGCCATGAAGCAGCACAGGGCAAAGGAAGATCAGGAATTACTTTGATGTATAAATAATGCACTTTTTAGGGTGTTCTACGGTAAACAGGCAGGATCTCTGTTGCCCTTCTCACTATTGAGACACATCACTGCAGGAGAATCAATTTTTTCCTAAATTTAATCTTTCCATCGCTGCCAGGTCAAGAGGAGCTCTTTAATCACAGAGTCCTCAAGGAGCCAGCAGATTCCTCCAGAATCCTGCAGGAATAAAGACACAGTGGGTGCTATCCCTCTCCCAAACGCTTCTCTGGAATGCCAGGGCACTGGGGGAACCACAGACCTGCACAACAGGTGCAAAAGCCAAAGCCAAGAACCTCAGCTTTCCATCCTTCCTCCACCTCCTCCTTCTTCCCAAACCTTCCCAGGTGTGTCCAGACCTTGGAGGAGAAGCTGCTCTGAACCCAGACCAAGCTCAGCTCCAGGGGGAGGGTCCTGGGGTGGGGAGCAGGAGAGGGAGCAGTGCTCCCAGAAAAATGTCACTGCCATTCCCAGGACACTTTGCTGCCATTCCACCTCCTTGGTCCAGGGGAGCAGGGCAGGTTGACACCTGCAAGGAATATTTTGCTCTGCTTTTCCATTTATCTGCCAAATAAAGCCCAAATCCCTTTCTCTACCTTTAATCACAGCATTTCGAGAGAATTTCCTAGTGAATACACACAGCCACTTATTGGCTCTGTCTCCTCCTCCAGCTGGAGTTAATTCAGAGAATAATGGAAGAACTTTATCTATTAATTAAAAATAATGACTTTATAAGCTGGCAGATGTGTTAAACTTCAAAAAGACCTGCACTGAAGCCCAATAGAAACAGGCAATTTACAAGCTGGAATAATAAAGGAAATTGCCTTGGAATGGGTTTATCCTGCAAGATGAAATCCTCTCCAGCCATTAGAAACTGCAATGGGAATTGTTGTGGCTGGTAGTCCTTAGATTAACCACGTTTACCACCCTATTTCAGAGCTGTGCACACTTCTCTTGTACCTGGAAAAGCTGGAAAAGGACATTTTCCCCTCGAGGTAAATTCACAAAGAAGCCATTGCAGTGATTCCCATTTGTTTTCCTCCCAACTGTTTCCAGATTGTGCCTGCTCATTTTGCAAACAGAAGGAGTCCAGCTGGATGTTTCATGCTCCTCACATCCCCAGCAGCAATAAAAGCTCTGCTACCTTTAATGTCACAGCAGCGAGCCAGCAGAGCCACCCTTGGCTGCCCAGGAGTGGTCATGGGTGGTTACACAGCCCCACCAGAGCTCTGGAGATGCTCAAAACCTGGGAATGGGTACTAAATCCTGGAAAGATTTGCTTTAAGTATCTAAAAGATCTAAAAGTGTTGGAGAGCATCCAAAGGAGGGGCATGAGGGTGGGGAAGGGTCTGGAGAGGCCGTGGAGGAGCAGCTGAGGGCACTGGGATTGTGCAGCTGGAGGAGGCTGAGGGGAGACTCCTCGGGCTCTGCAGCTCCTCCCGAGGGACAGCTCGGATCTCTGGGACAGGGACAGGACACAGGAAGGGCTGGAGCTGGGCCAGGCTGGGTCAGGGTGGATTTTGGGAAAGGTTCTTCCCCAGAGGGTGCTGGGCACTGCCCAGGCTCCCCAGGGATGGGCACAGCCCGAGGCTGCCAGAGCTCCAGGAGGGTTTGGACATCCAGGGTGGGATTTTGGGGGGTCTGTGCAGGGCCAGGAGCTGGGCTGGATCATCCCATGGGTCCCTTCCAGCTCAGGATATTCTGGGACTCTCTGATTTTCAGATGGGTGACACAGACAAGCCCAGAGCTGCCTGCAGCCCTGCAGGAGTCCTTCCCACCGTGGGGATGTTCTTCCCCCATGGGCACAAGAGAGGAGACCCCCATGGTTTGGGGTTTGGAGGGACAGCACAGCTGCACTGGCAGAGCTCTCACTGCTCACTCTCTCGTGTTAAAACAGAAGCATTTACACAGATTAGGCAGCTGGTGAGATGTTTTCTTCCCACTTCCAAGCACAAGGGGTGGCCAGTATTGACTCCAGACTCGTCAGGGCTCCAGCAGTGAGAGAAAAGTGCAGCCTGTGCAGCTCTGGGGCTGGGGCTGTAGGGTGACAGCCTCAGTGTGCCTCAGGCTGCGAGGACAGAGTGTTCACAGCTCCTGGATGCTGTGGCTGTTCTCAGAGCTGCCCCAAACGTGTCCCAGGTGCCCAGGGACCTGTCCTGGATCCCTAGGTGTCCATGTGGGAGCTGCTGGACACCTGTGAGGAGCTGGCTGGCACAGTGTTGCTGGCCCTCCTCCTGCTTTCCAGCTGCCACTGAAATGAAAAAGAGCTAAAAATACCCAAATGCTCTCCTGATAGCATTCTCCACAGAAGTAGGAGGGCAGGGATGCTCTGCAGGCATGAATGAGCTTGTATTTAGGTTGTGTTTATTTGGGGAATGAGGGAAATCTGGATTTCTTGCCCCTGCAACAATGAGTTCAGGAAGCTCTTTGAGGAACAGGCAGATTTTTTTCAGCTGGAGATGCATCAGGCATCCAAACAAATAAATATCAGAGCATGGAGAGCCCAGCCAGGCCCTGTCCCCACCCTGCCATTGACACCAGGACAGCACAGGAGCTTGGCCAGCGTGATGGAGCAAGGCCTGACTGCTCAGATCTGCGTGTTCCACCCTCCTGACAGCTTTACAACACAAACTCCCTCCCATAAACCTGGGAAAGAACTCAGCTGGTGTTTGCTGCGTCCTCTCCACCTCCTGCTCTCATGATTTTAGGAGTGAGGATCGAGCCTAGAGATGGGAGCCAGCTCAGGAAAAAGCATCAGCATCTTTGCAAGTCTGTCAGATTTGGGATCAGAGGAGGGGAAAGAAACCCCCAGGCACCTCCCACACCTCTCCTCAGAGAAATCTGTGTTTGTCTGGAGAGCTTTAGGCCAGGCTTAAAGGGGTTTTGTGCTGCACACCTGCACTGGGCAGAGCTCAGTGCTTCCAGTGATGGCAGTGATGGGCAAGGAAAAAAACAGCTGGAATGTCCCCCAGGATTTGTGGCAGGTTCCCTGTGGCACCTTTGCATCAGCCCTGCTGTGAAATCCATGTTCTCCACATGGAAACCCCAGCCAAATCCCCTGGCTGCTACAAACCCGTGTGGGGGATTTAGATGTGATTTGGTGGGAGAGCAAAGCAGATGCTCAAAGCGTTTTGTTCTTCTGAGAGCAAAAATTTCTCACAAAGCCACAGATGTTGGGTGGAAAGAGAAGGAACAAGAATTCCTCCTCAGAAAACCAGCAGTTCAAAATAGAAATGGGGGAGTCTTGCTCTTGAAGGTCCCACAGATTGTGACAGAAAAAGCCCAAAGCAGATGGGAAAATGTGAGTACCTGTCAGCCTCCCAACAGCTTCCCACCAAGGCCTGGGTCCTGCCCCAGTGCAACCCAGTGAATCCAGCTGGGAAGTTTGTTTGTGTGCCTGGAGGAGGGCACAGCACCTTCAGGAATGGTCAGGGAATGGAAAGATATCAAATGCCCCCCCCAAAAATAGCAGCTATTCCACAGCCCAGAGCTTGGAGGTCCTGTGTGGATAACAGCAGAAGGGAACAGCAGCATATGGTGAGGTGCCTGATGCCAAGTGGAATTTTTCCAGGCATGTTTGAGGACCTCAGGTTGAAGTGCTGCTCCCAAGGCCTCCCTCAGAGCCTATATTTAACCAGGCTGGCTTTGCTGGCAGCCAGGGTGGGGTGGGCAGCACTCAGCACATCACTCCTCTCCCAGAAAAAGCACTTTAAAGGGCTAGAAGAGGATTCTGGTGCAAAGGCAAGAAATGGTAAGGAAAAAAAGAAAGCTCAAACATGGTTTCCTTTTTACAGTGGATGTCACACCCAAGGCACACACAGGAGCTTCAGGTGCCTCCAGCAGCCCTCCCACACATCCACAAGCTATTCGTTGGACAGTCTAAATTTTTTTTTTTTTTTTTTTTTTTTTTTCAACACCGGAAATGCCCCCGGGGGAAAAGCTCTTTAAAGGGCTAGAAGAGGATTCTGGTGCAAGGCAAGAAATGGTAAGAAAAAAAAAGAAAGCTCAAACATGGTTTCCTTTTTACAGTGGATGTCACACCCAAGGCACACACAGGAGCTTCAGGTGCCTCCAGCAGCCCTCCCACACATCCACAAGCTATTCCTTGGACAGTCTAAAATATTTTTTTTCTTTTTTTTTTTTTTTTTCCCAGTAGCAGGAATGCCCATGGAGGGCACAGCCCTGGCTGCTCCCCTCAGTCCCAGCTGGAAGAGCACCCAGCTCCTCCCGGCTCCAGCCCCATCCCAGCCCTGCAGGGAGATCCCTGCCATCCCCCTGGCCTGCCAGGAGGCTTTTGGGATGTGTGGAGAGCCGGCACGGGGCTGGAAAGGGCTGCCTGGATTGTCAGGCTTTGAGCACCATCTCCTGTCCTGCTGGCTCGGCTCCATGCAGGGGCTGGGGCAAACTCCGAGGAGCAGATTCCTCTGCTGGCCTCGGGCCACAAATCCCACAACCAAGGGACAACACCGTGCTTTCCAGGCCTGCAGAAAGAGCTTTTTTTCCCAGCAGCAGGAATGCCCACGGAGGGCACAGCCCTGGCTGCTCCCCTCAGTCCCAGCTGGAAGAGCACCCAGCTCATCCCGGGAGCATCCCCAGGTTCCAGCCCCATCCCAGCCCTGCAGGGAGATCCCTGCCGTCCCCCTGGCTTTCCAGGAGGCTTTGGGATGTGTGGAGAGCCGGCACGGGGCTGGAAAGGGCTGCCTGGATTGTCAGGCTTTGAGCACCATCTCCTGTCCTGCTGGCTCGGCTCCATGCAGGGGCTGGGGCAAACTCCGAGGAGCAGATTCCTCTGCTGGCCTCGGGCCACAAATCCCACAACCAAGGGACAACACCATGCTTTCCAGGCCTGCAGAAAGAGCCTTTGGGGCCCCTGAGTTCCTGGTCCTGCTCACACAGTGGCTCTGTGAGGAGGGAGGCAGACGGAGCTCCAGGGTTCTAGCGGGAGCCGCTCGCTTCGCCCAGCTTGGAAGTTTTATCTTGTCTCTCCTCTGAAGGAGCTCTGTGCTGTTTTCCTTTCAGGTCTCTGGGGTGATCCAGTCACCAGGAGCTCTGGCATGTTTGGCAGCAGGGAGAGCTTCAGCAGGGAGGCATTTTCCTGGAGCTAAAAGCTCCTGCCTGTAAGGGGACACTCGGCGCTGGCGGGGTCACTCTTGACGTCAATGGCACTCGTTGGCTCCTGGCCTGGGGGATATCGATGCACAGGCAACCCTTGCCCTCACTTTCCCCCTGCTTGGAAGCAGGAGACACCTCCCTGCAGGCCCATGTGCCATCTGCCACCACCCTGGGTCCTGCCCAGGCTCCTCAGGGACATCCAGCTGGGGAATACTCCCAAATTCACATTTCCTCCCTCTCTCCACCACCACCAGGACCTGCCTCCAATAAAAGCGTCCCAAGGGCTCAGCTTCGGCCACTCTGATCAAACCCCACAAAATTTGGCGACTCTTTTCCCCCACCAACAGCAAACTCTGTCCCTGGGGGTCCCCTCAATGGCTGGCAGCAACGCCAGCACTGGAACCACAAAGGTGGACTGGGAGAGGGCACAGCTGGATGGGAGTGGGCACAGCTGGATGGGAGAAGGCACAGCTGGACTGGGAGAGGGCACAGCTGGATGGGAGTGGGCACAGCTGGATGGGAGAGGGCACAGCTGGATGGGAGTGGGCACAGCTGGCTGGGAGAGAGCACAGCTGGATGGGAGAAGGCACAGCTGGACTGGGAGAGGGCACAGCTGGAGTGGAAGCAGGGCTGGAGCTGGAGCAGAGCACGGGCAGGGTGCTGGGATAGCCCTGCTGAGCATTTTAGTGCTTCCCTCATTCCCTCAGGCAGAAAACCTCATCCCATGGTGCTTTTACACCATCACACCTTGCTGAGACACTGAGTTCCTCTGCCCTGGATTTGTTTCCAGCCTCCCAAATTGGGAATAATGTTGCAATTGTCCCTGCAGTTCCATGTGGTCTTGTCCTCCTTCCTATAAATATTTTTCTGCTTGAAAAATATGAAAGCTGGGACTGTTTGGTGGTGTTTAAAGGGATCAGAGCTAAACATGTTGATGGGGGTGATGTGTGTTGGGAAGCACACACTCCCTGGAGAAGCCCACTCTAATCCTGGGGAAAACCACTCAGCAGTGCTATAAATGAAGCAAAATCTGTTGCTGTTTTTATTTTGAAAATAAAAAAAATACAGCTCATACAGCAAATTATTTTGGGGAGTAATAATTGCATAATCAGGGCTAAAAGTGGATATTCTAAAATGAAATGTGTGGGGTAATGTTGATCATTACTGGAAAAAAATAGCAGCACATGCTTGGGGAGCTCACGCAGGGGAAAACAGAGAGCCCCCAAAATAGCAGCTATGAACCAGGTTATATTTTAAACCTCCTGGGGGCCAGGAGCCAGGGCCACGTGGGATCTGCACTCTGCAGGTCTGTGCTGAGATCCCCACCCACGGCAGCACCCAGGAGCCTGGGCTGGCAGCAGATGTTGTCCATGCCAGGGCTGCTGAGCCAGCAGAGCCCCTCTCTCTGCCCACTTTATCCCTGTTTACCAGCAGGGAGCCAAGCAGGGTCAGCAGGATGGGACAGAGGACACCTGGTCAGAGACAGAATAAAAAAAAAAAAAAAAAAAAAAAAAAGGAAAGAAATATGATCCAGGGATTTTTCACCCCCTCTAGATTTGGAAACACCACGTGATTCTTAATGCCCAGTGCAAGTTATTACCAATCCCCTCAGCAGGCAGAGGGGGAAAATGAGGAGGAAGTGGCTCAGTTTTACTTCTCTTCACTTTAAGGACCTGAAGCTCATCCTATTCTGTCCCCAGCCATGGGCAGGGATAGCTCCCACTGTTCCAGGCTGCTCCAAGCCCATCCAACCTGGCCTTGGGCACTGCCAGGGATCAAGGGGCAACCACAGCTTCTCTGGGCACTGTGCCAGGGCCTGCCCACTGTCCCAGGGGGGAATTTATTCCCAATATTGCATCTAAACCCTACTCTGTGTCAGTTTGAATCCATTCCCCCCCCCGTCCTGTCGCTCCAGGCTCAGCCCAGCTGTGCTGTGGTGGGATAAATTGCAGAACACTGGGCATCAAATTGCAGAACATTGGGCACCACCTGGAGCCAGCCCTGGTGCCAGGGAGGGTTTGGTGGCTGCACAGGGTGCCAGCTCTGTCCCTGGCTGCAGCACAGCCACAGGGACGTGGTGACACTCATTTCTGGGCCCAGCCACTCACCTGAGCAGCGAGCTGGAGCTGGCCACAGCCTCTCTGTGCTGGCCATTAAATAAAAGCCTGACTGTGTCCCTGTCCTTCCCAGAGGAGAGCATTCCCAGCACAGCAGGAGCAGCGCCAGCACTGCCCCTGGCACGGGAACAAGGAGCTCTTCCTGCCATGGATGGATAGATGGATGGATGGAAAAGCAGGAAGAGCAAGGTGGAAGCTCAGCCCCCAGAGCTGGTGGCAGATGTCCAGCCCTGGATCACTGGCTGGTTTGTTCAGTGCCCTGCATGGAGAGCAGCCTGGTGAATAGGCACAGTCAGGCTGCTGCCCTGGCACTGGGCAGGACAGGGACAAATCCTGCCTGGCAGGACCCTCAGGAGACAGGACTTGCTGTGATGGTTGGATAATCACAGGAGGTTGTCCCCTGATGAAAGGCCCTTGCTCAGGCCCAGGAGCAGCTCTGGCTCCCTCAGGAGCTGAATCCCTCCCTCATTTCACATTCAGGTGCTGGAATGAATTCATAATGGCAGGAATGAAATGCCAGCTTGTTTTCTGTGGGTCCAGCCTGGCTTGCCCTCACCCTACTGTTTACACTGACTGCAGCACCTGGACCAGCTCAGGCCCTGGAAGGTAAAACACAGGAAAGCTAGGTCTGTCCCATTCCCCATTCTCAGCTCAGGCCCTGGAAGGTAAAACACAGCCACAGCCAGGGCTGCCTGCACCATTCCCTGGCCTTGCTTCATGTGCTTGGTCCTGACAGGAAATTTCCAAGCTGAATTTGACAGGACAGATGGGAATGGCCTCAAACTGACTGAGGGCAGGGTTAGATGGGGAATTAGGAAGAAATTTTTTTTCCTGTGAGGATCGGGTGAGAAGCTGTGGCTGCCCCTGGATCTGTGAAAGTGTGCAAGGCCAGGCTGGATGGGCTTGGAGCAACCTGGGACAGGGGAAGGTGTCCCTGCCATGGCAGGGGTGGCACTGGATGAGCTTTAGGTCCCTTCCAACCCAATTAATTCCGTAAAGAAGAGGTGGAAATGTCTGTATGAAGGAGCCTCTCCTGCAGGGCTCACCCCATTCGCTGTCTCCTGTTGATTATTTCAGCATTTTCCCTCTGCTCCATCCCTGTGCTCAGCTGCAGTGGGGCACAGCCCCATCCTCAGCACTGCTGCAGTGGCCCCCCAAATGCTCATCTGTGCCTCCACTCCTGCACCTGCACAGGCAGCAGAGCCCCAGGGGAGTGACCAAGGCCAGCACCTAACCCCAAATCCTGGGACACAGCTCAGTCATTAATGGCAGGAATGACCTGCAAGGCTCCACACCCCAAGACTGACTCTGAGGTAAGATTAAATAGGGAAATCAGCTTTTAATTTCTAATTGGAGAAGAAGATTCTCTGGCGCTGCTTTGAGAATGAGCAAAACCTTGCAGTGTTCATTTGAACACCTCTTCTCCTCGTGGTGAGTTCAGTGAGAGGAGCTCAATGATCCTTCCTCAAAGTGTAAGAATTGATTTTACACATCCCATGGATCTGGGAGGCAGAGGAGCACACTGTGGGGGCTCAAAAAGTCTTTGAGACAAGCTGGGGAGGGACAGCCCTTCCAATCTGTTGTTCCAGCTCTTGGGAATGTGGGATCTCCTGGAGCCCAGAGTGTCCCTGGGCAGAGTGGCTCTAAATGAGCAATTCTGCAACTGCAAATATTCTGTGGTGAGAAACAGCTGGTGAATTACCAGCCCTGCTCCCCACGGCCCAGGGGAAGCTGGACAGGACAGAACGTTCATTTATTGGCACAGCCCTGCTGTTTGCCTTTCATTTCATCCCACTTTCACAAGCAGCTCTGTTTGTGGGTCACTGGGGGTGCCTTATGCCCTAAAATGCCACCACACTTCATTAAAAACTGAGTGGAAGAGGGAGAAGGCAGCTGCCAACTCCCTTGGGGTGAGAGGGCTCTCTTTTGCACAGAGCCAAATGCACAGAGCGAAAATTCAATATTGGGCTCTTGGGATTGTTTATTTTATGGCTTGGAAGGTGCCAATAAAGTCTCCTGCTTTCAGCAAGGGATGCCAGGGGACAGAAGGATGAAGGAGGTGCAGTGCTCTGACCCCTAGCTCTCTTGGAGCAGCACATTCTCCCTCTTACTCCCTCTAAGAATAAAGCTGGGCTCCCAAATTCAATAAAAGCAGAGAAATAAAGCTTAATTTCACAAAAAGAGGTGCAAATAGGCACATGTGACGCTGTGCTCTGCTGGGGTTACGTTCAGGCACTGCACATCAGGGCTCTGCAGTTCTGGGCTTGGCTCTGGTGTTAATTTGCCACTAATCAGCAGCTCTGGCCACATTTCCTGCCCATTTCCCATCAGCACAGCAAAATAACAGCCTGCAGCACTGAGAGCTCCTTTGTTAAGTTACAGACTTTTCTGAGATGCAGTCTTATTGCCTGTTTATCACAGGACGATGGAATGACCTGAGTTGGAAAGGATCCTCCAGTGCCACCCCTGCCATGGCAGGGACAGCTCCCACTGTCCCAGGCTGCTCCAGCCCCAGTGTCCAGCCTGGCCTTGGGCACTGCCAGGGATCCAGGGGCAGCCCCAGCTGCTGGGAAAAGGATGGAAAGGAATCCAAAGGCAATCAGGAATGCTCTGTAGGTGTTGCAGGGTATTCTCAGGCAGAATTTCTTCCCAGAGGAGTTTCCAGGGAAAGGGATCCATCCTGCAAACCACTCTGGCAGGAATCTCCCCAGTTTCACCAGCCAAGCCCATCTGTAACCACCCCTGCACTGACAAAAGTGTATTTATCCCATAAAACCCCTATAAAATAAATATCCCAGAGGCTGGGCTGTGCAGGGAGCCGCTGCTGTCCCTAAACCCAGCTCAGCCTTGCACAGAGGGCTCCTCCCTTGTCCTCTGTCCTTGTTTCTGCAGGAGGATCATTGGGAAAACTCTCAAAACTCCATCTGCACACAGGAAAACCCCAGAGAGAGGAGAGGGAGGAAGGAACAGAGAGAACCCATCAGTGGAGACCACAGAGAGGAGAATGCTGACCAGATAAATAAAATCATTTCCAGATCATTTCGAGAAGCAGCAAAGAGGGAGAAATTACAGGAGGGGTTGGGAGGCTTCCACCTCTGTCCTGCAGGGAATGAGGAGAGGATAAACAGAGGACAAACCTGACCCCTCATCACAGTTATGTGCAGAGAGGAGATGAGATCAGGTCCGTGATGGGATGGGTGCCACCTGAAGCTTTGCACTCTGCCATGTCCAGGAGTTTCCTGACCCAAATCCCTGCAAATTTATTGAATTGCCGTAATAAAAATCCCTTCTCTGCTGAAAACACTGAGAGGAACTGGATAAACCTCTTGGCTAAAGGGGATTTATTGAGTCAAGGCATCCAGAGGAACCTTCACTCCTCCTCTTTCCTTTTTCCTTCCCATTTTTCCTGGCAGAGCTGCCCCATCCCAGCCCCCTGGAAGGACCAAGGCTGGGAAAGAACTCTTGGTGATGCTTTTGAATCTTTTTTGGGGGGAGCCTTTTTCTCCTTTTGGAAGGAACTTTCTGATGGTTGATTTTTCTCCCCCAGCAATTTCTGAGCTCCTCATCACCCACGTGGCCCAGGCAGGTTTGGTATCCTGGGAACTCCTGGCAGTTATTGACAGAAAATGCTGCTCCAGCAGAGGCTGCTGATAAAGCACAGATGGGAACAGGTAGAAGCTGTCTGTAAACAATTATTGGGTGAAAAGCCTGTGATTACAGCAGAATCTGAGACTGAGGCAACTGAGAATTGTGAAAGATTTAGGAACTGGAAGAGGATGCTGTGGGAATTGTTCCTCAGGAATCAACTTCTCCTGAAAAGGTTGAATTCTTCAAATCCTTCTACTCACAGAAGTTGAGGTGGGGAAAAAAAAATATAAAGCCAAATATTGCATTGTTTCAATATTTTTTAAAGCAAATTGTCTCTTTAGGAGCTAAAACCAAGTAATTTAAAATTTGATATGTTAAATTTAAAATATTTAAATATAATTTGTTTAAAAAAAAAAAAAAAAAAAAAAAAAAAAAAAAAAAAAAAAAAAAACCCAAGCATTTTTATAAAGTCAAACTTTGCATTTTTTCAATATTTTTAAAAGCAAACCGTCTCTTTAGGAGCTAAAACCAAAGTAATTTAAAATTTGATATGTTAAATTTTAAATATTTAAATATAATTTGTTTTTGCAGTTGACCTGCTCTTTAAAAAATATAAAGCAAAATCAGAAGTGTTTTTTTTTATTTTAAAAAAAGATTTGAAGGTGTTAAATCATTCAAAATTTGAAATCAGGTCCATGATGGGATAGATGCCACCTGAAGTTTTGCATTTCTGCCATGTCCAGGAGGTTCCCAACCCCAATCCCTGTGAATTTATTGTATTTCCATAATAAAAATCCCTTCTCTGCCGAAAATACTGAGAGGAACTGAATAAACCTCTTGACTAAAGGGGATTTATTGAGTCAGGGCATCCACAGGAAGGTGTTTGAAGGTGTTAAATTATCCAAAACCGAAGCAAAATGAAAGGTTTTGTGCTGAACTAGAATAATTTTTTCTTCAGGCTGGGACCCTGGACATGCTTTGGAGCATTCCAGGGTGGGGTTTGGCCAGCTCTTCTCCATGACCCCAGAATGGTTTGGGTTTGCAGAGCCTTTAAAACTCACCCCACTCCCCTCCCTGCTGTGTCAGGGCCACCTTCCCCAGCCCAGCTGCCTCAAGCTCCAAAGCTCCTGCTGCTTCTTGGCTTCTCCTCTGCCTCTGTCCGGGTCAGGATTGAAGCACCAGAGACTGAATTTCGTGTTCAGGCTCAAATGTTTATTATTTCTTATCTAGATTACAGTTTCACAAGTCATGACTTCTGCAGGATTCTACTAACAAGCCACAAAATGCCCAACCGTCTTTCTCTACAAAGCCCTTTAAGGCTAAACTATCCCATTAAGAAATGACACCTAAATAGCTTTACTTTTAACCCAATAATTAATCACTCATGTCCCAAAATTCTGTCCAATTACAAAACACCACCCAACCCCATGGAGAAGAAGCTGAAGAACAACCCTCAAACCTCCATCCTGCCCCATATTTATTGCTATATTCTAAAACATTAAACTCTCATTTTTTTGGCCTTAGCTCAAATGCAGTGTTCTCTTGTGGGTCTTGGCCTTAGCTCAAATGCAGCGTTCTCTTGTGGGTCTGTGCCTTTCAGCACAGAAAGTTGAAAATTCTCAGCGTCCAGGGCTCCAACATCAGCTCCTCAAGGACAGCTTGTGTGAGATCAGCACGTGGAGGAGATGGAGCCCAGCCTGAGAGCCCCGGGGTGCTGGACACACACAGAGCCCCCTCCCTGGGAGGAGCTGCTGACCCTGAAATCATCCCTGAGCTCTCCAAAGCTCACACCAGGAGCTGAGCTGAGCTATTCCCTTCCCACCTGCAGCATCCAGACCCAGAGAAGTGGTGTGGTGTGGGCTCCCTGCTCCCCCAGCAGGGCCCTGAGCTGCAGGGAAAGGCACTCCCTGCCCTGGGATGCTGCATCCCCAGCAAAGCTGAGCTCTTCCCACTCTGGGAGCTGCAGGATGGAGCTGTGCTCCCTGGGAAACCACGTGGATTTAATGGGTGAAAATAAATGGGGTGGCTGGGATGGAACCCACTTTGGAACCTGGATTCTTCTCTTGCATCCCCTCAGCCAAACCCTAGGGCAGAAATCTTTTTTTTGTAGGTTTTTTTAGGGATTGTTTTTTTTTTTTTTCCAATTGTTTTCCCTGGCCACTTCTAGTGCAGAAATCTTTTTTTTGTAGTTTTTTTTAGGGATTGTTTTGGTTTTTTTCCAATTGTTTTCCCTGGCCACTAAGCCAGGCAAGGGAAATGCTCTGCAGGCTGACACAAAGTCACTCCCTCCTGCTTTTAAACACAATGTCAGCAGTGGATAAACAGGAAAAAACCTCTCCTGCTCAGCAGAGCCCTTCCCAGGGAACGTCTCCTCTGGACCTGCTCTTGGGAGCTTGGAAACACTTAAGGTGTAAAAATAGCACCTGCAGAGTCAGCAGCCAGCCCTGCTCCTGCAGGGTTGTGTGGCTTTTTTCTGGGCTTTGTTTATTTTCCAAAAGCTGTTCCAAACTCTCTGGAAGGAAGTGGGGACTGTCCCTGGCCACCTCAGCCTGTGAGATCCTGGACAAGATTCCACCTGGGCCAGCCCTGCTGCTGCAGGGAGCAATCCAGCAGAATGGATTTCCTGGGGAATTGAGGTCCTGGGGTATTTCTAGGGAGAGATGCTGAGGAAAACCCCCAGAGTCAGCTCAGGATGTCCCCAAAATCCCCTCCCATCCCTGCTCTGCCTGGGATGCTCCAAAGTTACCCCATTCTCTCTTTTGGTTTTTTTTGGGTTTGTTTTTTTTTTTTCCCTTGAAAAATGTTCTGAAAATTCTCAGAAACAGAGGTGGAAAGGAGGATTTGTCCCTCATGGAAAACACATCCAGGTTTCCCACTGATCTTTTTGCTCCCTGCAGGACACTGAGGAAAAGGAGGAGAGTGCTGGGCAGCAGGGAGGGCAAGAATCCAACCTGGGATGGATTAAATCAGCAAATCTCTCAGAGAATCCTATCCCTGAGCATTCCCAGTTCCAAACCTGAGGTTTAACAATGCTTCTGGGAATCTCTTGGGATCTTTTCCCACAAAAAATTCTGTCTGACTAAATGGACCTGTCCTGTAAAAAAAAAAAATAGTGCTATTGCTGAGGAGTTTCCAAAAATTCTCTGTTATCTCAGGATCTGATATCCTGAGAGCCCTCAGGACATTGTCCTGTGTTATGTCCCCAGATTCACT
The DNA here is from genome assembly GCF_017590055.1 of Onychostruthus taczanowskii. NCBI lineage: Eukaryota > Metazoa > Chordata > Aves > Passeriformes > Passeridae > Onychostruthus > Onychostruthus taczanowskii. Next base: position 1,914,177 of record NW_024498573.1, read on the forward strand.
TGGGAATTTCTTGCCCAGTCCAACCTCAAACACATCAGGAGGGATTTTTCCTACTGCGGCAGAGGGAAACAAGAGTGGAGTGTCCTTTGCTGCTCTCCAGGCCTTCAACCAGAACACCACGAGGACAAAATTGTATTTTTGGCTGTGCCCTGGGAGTTGTTGGTGGATGACCAAGCCCAAAGGCCATTCCTCATGATGCTGCTCCATCCCTCTGATCACCTTGGTTGGGTTTTTTCCCCCTGGCATAGCTGGTGTGATATCAGAGAGCTCCCTAGACACAGAAAATCACCTTGGAATTGAAAAGAAACACCACCCAGCCCGGGCTTGATGTGCCAGCTCCCTTTTTCCTGTGTCACAGAGCAGGAATACAAACGGGGAGCAGGCTGGGCTCTCCCAGGGCATCCTGAGCACTTCCTCCAGCCTGCTTTTGGGGCTGAACACTGCCAGTTCCCTGCTGGTGGGAGAGAAAGGACATGCCCTGTGATGAGCTCCCGTTGCCATGCCAACAACCTCGGCGCCACAAAGGACATTCCCTCTCCTGGCCAGGTTTTAGCAGCGCCTTGCTAAGCCCTGGGGTTGTTTTTTGGGACACGGGGCAGTGTGCTGCTGCTGAAGAGTGGGAGAGGCTGGAACCTGTGACACAAAGGCACAAAGGCAGGGTGAAACAAGCCCAGCTGAAGTGGCACAGTCTGTCAGTCCCTTACCTAAGGCAGCCCCTCTATTTTTGGCTCTTTGCTGTACCATGTTTCATCTGTGCCTGTTGTAGTTTCCAGCACCAACTGCAGCTCCTTTCCTAAAGATGCTGGAGCAGAACACATCCCCATCTCTGCCATCTGGGCAGGCTGGGTGTTCCTAAACCCAGGAATCACGTGCAGAGAGGATGGAATGCAAAGCCCTGTGCTCAGAAGGGGAGGCAGGGGCGAGTTTTGAGGCCTCAATTCTCTGCCACAAAGTCTGGAACGGGCAGAACCACAAAGTGCTCAGAAAATCCAACCAAATCTGACCACAGCACGCTCAGAAAATCAGATGAAGTCTCATCAGACAAAATCTCTCCTTACATCCCCACCATGTCCATCAACTCCAGCTCCTTTCCTAAAGATGCTGGAGCAGAACACATCCCCATCTCTGCCACCTGGGTGGATTGGGTGCTCCTAAATCCAGGAACAACGTGCTGAGGGGATGGAATTCAAATTCCTGTGCTCCGTGGCGAGTTTTGAAGCCTCAATGCTCCTACACAAGAAGGAGATTCTCTCTCAGTTTGAATCCATTCCCCTTGTCCTGGCACTCCATCCCTTGTAAAGCCTCTCCCCATCTTTCCAGCAGCTCCTTCTCCTACTCCTCAATTTTCTTCTGGCACAGGCAGTACCAGAAGACGTTCAGAAAAATCTGTCCTTGCACCCCCTTCTTGCCAGAGCCATCCCTTTCCCGGTGACACAGGGACCTGCAGGAGCTCCCACAGCCCCAGCCACGAGGAGAGAATCATTATTCCTGTTTAAACCAACGTGGTTTTACCATAGCAACTCCCCAAGAAGGAGTCAACAGCTCCCGAGCAAACAAACACTGATTAAAGCACCCTTCTGAAATATTTATGCTTTGTTCCCCAAAGCCCACTAAGTGCACGGCCCTGCCTGGCTCCAGGAGTGCCAGGAGAGCTTTTTCCTGCTGCCTGGCAAAGTGGAAAAACCATTCTTCAGCAGTGTTTGTCAGGGAGAGAGCAGCTCCTCAACGTGAGTGCAAGGAGCCGGAGAGGAGCAGCTCCAGCACATCCTCGGGCCTTGCCTCAGGGGGAAAGGATGGGAATGAGGGAGGCTGTGGGGTGCTGGGGCTGGGGGGAAGCACACATTTACACGGGGCTAGAAATGCCAGGGTAGTTGTTGGATTTTGCTGTTGTATGTTAGCTTTTGTAAATTATTATTAATCACAACAATTTTAATGTGATATAAATATTTAAATATTAGTAGGATAGAAAGAATAAATATAAATAATATAATAAATAAATATACTATATTAAATATACTATATTAAATATTGAATAGTAAATATAAAATAGTAAATATTATATATATTATATATTATATATTATATATTATATATTATATAGAAATAAATAATAATATAATAAATTAGAATAATATAAAGCTTATAATAACTTTTTAACTGTTTTTGATATTGTATATAGTATATATACACTATATACTATACTGTATAGTCTATATAGTATATATATATAGTACATTATATTTGATACAGTATATTTTAATATAATTTTCTGGCTTTGGACGAGCACAAAGAGGGGGAAATCTGGGAGTGTTTAACCTCAACACTGCCCAGAGCCCTGCTTGTTTATGTGCTGATGCTGCACACAAATATTTGGCAGGCTCGTTTCAGACGGTTTCAAGAAGTTTTTCCTTAAACAAGGGAGCCCTGCTGCTCTCTGCCGTGTTCTCTGCTGCAAACACTCAGAGATTTTCTCCTCTGAGAGTCACTGCAGGTCACCTCGACAGCCAGGATGGAAAAGTGAGGAGGAAGTGGTGCTGTTTTGTTTTATTTTAAAGATTTTGGAAATCATTTCATTCCCCTCCTGCCATGGGCAGGGACATCTTGCACTGTCCCAGGCTGCTCCAAGCCCCATCCAGCCTGGCCCTGGGCAGCCACAGCTGCTCTGGGCACCCTGTGCCAGGGCCTGCCCACCCTGCCAGGGAGGGATTTATTCCCAAAATCCCACCTAAACCCACTCTCTGTCAGTTTGAATCCATTCTCCCCTGTCCTGTCACTCCAGACCCTTGGAAAGTCTCTCTCCATCTTTTCCTGCAGCTCCTTCAGACCCCACAACTGTGTCACCCCAAAGCTCCTCCTGTCCAGGTGAACAACCCCAGCTCTCCCAGCACAGCTGCTCCATCCCTCTGATCACCTTGGTGCTTTTCTTTTTTGGTTTTTCTTTTCTTTTTTTTTTTTTTTTTGTGCTTTTCTTTTTTCTTTTTTGTTTTTTTTTTTCTTTTTTTTTTTTTCCACTGGCATAGCTAATATGATATTAGAGAGCTCTCTAGCCACAGAAAATCACCTTGAAATTGAAAAGAAAGAAATAAAATATAATAATAATAATAATAAATAAAGGGATTTATCTCCTTGAGAGCCCCAGGACAAGAAGTGGGTGATGCTAGAACCTCAGAAGGGCAGAATTCCCAAAGCATTTGCAGGATCTGGCACAGATGGATCCAGATTTGCAAGGCAGAGAAGCCACCCTTGGCCTGTTGGGTGAAGCAGCTCAGCCCTGAGCCCCCAGGCAGGAACTCTGAGCACAAATTTTGATACAAATTTTGATTTATCCGCTCTGAATCTCCTGATCTGAGCTGTGGTTCCCATTTCAGGCTGCATATAGTCAGGGCATTGACTTTAGTCTGGCTCTCTCTAGTGGTCTGAAGCTTAATGAGATGGAAGTCCTGCTCTGTAATTACTTTGGGTGATTTAAGTATGAGCAAAAAGACATCCCGTCACTTTTGAGCAGTTAAATTAAAAGCAAAGTGGATTGAGCTACCTGGGGTGTGTTTGCAGGTGATAAATGCTTTCTCACAAATCTCATAAACCCTCCTCTTTCTGCTGCACTGAACTGGGATTTTTATGGATCTTCTTAATAGTCCCTCAAATAATTTCATCAACATAAAGTCTCCTCCTGGATGGAAATTTAATAAAAAGCTGAATTGTTCAGAAAGGGATGAGCTTGATCTAATTTTGCCCTTGTAAATGTATTCCTGACAGGGCGGCAGTTAATAATTAATAAATGAAATAAATTACTTGGAAATTGCAAGCTGACACCGGGCTCTCCCCTCCTGCCTGCCCAATGATAATTCACACTGGTTTTTTTCAGTCAATTGCCTCTGTGATCCAGATTAAGCACCCAAATTAATCCAGATTAAGCACACAAATTAAGATATGGCATGTCCCACCTCAGGGTTCAGAGTCAGGATCTCTCATTTCACATTTCAATGTGAGTTTGCTGGGTTCAGACCAGCAAAAGTGAGCCCAAATACAGACGCAGAGAATTCCTGGTCTTTTTTGAAGGTCATGGCATGGAACAGGAATTATCCCCTGAACCTGTGGGTCCCCAGCCCAGCTCTGTGCTTGGATTCTCCAGCTCCTTCTCAAAGTCCCACCTGCGAGTTCCAAGCTGCCAGAAATCCTTGGCTGCATCTCCACATCCTTCTGTGGCTCCCAGGCATCCTCTTGGTGCCTTGGGAAGGCTGAGCTAGAGCAGAGGCCAGCCCCTGCACTCCCATCCTGCTTGTTTTTCTCTCTCCAGCCCACGGGGTTTGTGCTCTTGGGCTGAGATTTGGATCATTTGTCCTTGGTGCCCAGCTGGAGCAGGAATTGTTTTGTCTCCCTGCTCTGTGCAGAGAGCTCACCATCTCCTGATGTGAACCCAGACCCACACACTAAAAGCAGCACAGAACCTGAAACACATAAAAGCTAAAAGCTGAGGCATCACTCTCAGACCAGTTTGGGTCCTTAACCAACATCTCAGGAGCTTCCCGAGCCCCCTGCCCCCTCAGCAGCCTGACAAGGGTGGTTTGGAGCTCAGAGGAGCATCAGGAAATCATCCCTGTCCCAGAGATAATTCCTGCAAAACCACAGCCTCGTTTTTCCTGCAGATCTGTGGGAGAGGCACCATTCCTGTGATGTGGAGACCAAGATTTCCCAGTTCCTTGCACAGGCGCTCTCCTGTCTTTGTGTGGGCTCTGTTTTGGAGAAAATCTGCTTTGTTCCATCATTTTCCCTCACCTGGTGCTAGAAAAGAGCTGAAACCAGGTTGGAATACACCCATGGAAATGTGTGGGTGTCCTGAAACCAGCAGAGCTGATGGAATTCATCCCAGATCACTTCTGAACCATCCAAGAGAATTTCTGAGGCATCAGTGAGGATCTCTGAGAAGGTGGTGGCAGGAGGAATAAACAGTGCCCTGGCTTTGAAAAAGGAGGAAAGGAAGCCCCAGGAGTGATTCCTGAACCTGTCCAACTCCATTTCTTGGAAAGATCCTGGGACAAATAATGAAATAATCAATATAAACACCTAGAAGGTAATAAGATTACAGGGGAAATAAAAAGAAAATAACCAGCATGGATTTCTCAGGAGCAAATCACATCAAATCAATCTGATTTCCTCCCCTGACAGAGTAACAGCCTGATAGACAGGAGAGAAGCAAAAGTGAGATATCCTGACTGTAAAAATCTGTGTACTCAGGATTGCATGGCAGCCTCACAAGCAAATCAGGGCCATGGGAGCAAAATAGAAACATGAAAAAAGAGCTGTAATTTCAGTGCCTTGGCAGGAGAAAATGCAGCCCCCAATTCAGGTGGGGCCAGAGCTGCTTGTTCTGTTCATGCCCATTAATAAGTGATTTGTCTGATAGCAGAGATAATGCAGCTTTATGAGCTGGGAGGTGTCGGAACAACGTGCAGAGCAGCTCCTGAATTCTGATTGATCTGGATAATGGGATGAGATCTGTGGGCTGAAACTCGCCGAGGACAAACGCAGAATCCCAGGCTTAGGCAGGAAAAATCAAATGTACAGATGCAAAATGAAAGATAAGGGACAAAGCCTCGCTGGAAGGATGGGGACACAAATGACTTCATCTCTTCTGCATGAGCTCAGAGGGTTTCTTTCTGATTTTAACGTGTGCAGATACTTTTGACATTGACAGATTATTTCTTCTTATTATTTTTAACAACGAATATGTATTTTCTCAAGGTTTATGCTTTAAAAAATAATGTTTTAGGGAGAGCTGGAGTGGCAAGGTCACACCTTGAGTGCTGTGTCCAGTTCTGGGCCCTCAGGGCAAGATGGGCATGGAGGGGCTGGAGCGTGTCTAGGGCAGGGAAGGGAGCTGGGAAGGGGCTGGAGAATCCCTGAGGGAGCTGGGAAGGGGCTCAGCCTGGAGAAAAGGAGGCTCAGGGGGCCCTTGTGGCTCTGCACAGCTCCTGCCAGGAGGGGACAGCCGGGGGGTCGGGCTGTGCTCCAGGGAACAGGGACAGGAGGAGAGGGAACGCCCTCACTCTCAGGGTGGGCACAGCAGGAATTTCCCCATGGAAAGGGTGCTCAGGCACTGGAACTGCCCAGGGAGGTTTGGATCCCCATCCCTGGAGTGTCCCAGGAAGGGCTGGAGGTGGCACACGGTGCTCTGGGCTGGGGACAAGGTGGGGATTAGGGGGACTCCATGACCTGGGAGGGATTTTCCAGCTTCAGTGATCCTGGGATCCTGTGACACCAGCCAGGCCCAGGACCTGGCATGGAACACTGGTGACACCTCAGAAATGGCCACTCACAGCTCCCATCCCCAAAAATTGGGGTGGTTTTGAGCCAGCAGCAAGGGCTGAAGCGCTGATTCAAGAAGTCTTTAATTTTTCCACAGGCAGGAACAGGATGCCCTCATGTTATAAATGCCAATATCTAAACCACTTTCCCATCTCTTCAGGTGTTTCCTGTCGTGGGTTTCTCTGACCAGCACATTGCAGGTGGGATGGGAGCTGTCCCAAATCCAGGCTTCCTTGTCAATCACAGCACAGAGGGGAATTTTCCTGTAGGAACTCTGGAAATTCCTCTTAGCACCACTTCTGAACTATCTCCCTTTGAGGTTCCCAGCCCCGCAGAGTCACTCCAGTCCCTGCATCCCTTCAGTTTAAATTGCTGGGAGTATTTTGCAGAGTGTTAAAATTGAGATTAAAATTGAGATAAACATCCCTGTGAACCCGTGGATTCTCAAACTGACTCTTTGTCCCCCTCACACGCCCTGGAGGTCACGTCCCCAGCAGGGCTGGCCCAGGAGGATCCCTCACACCGAGCTCTGTCTCACACAGACTTTATTTTCCTCCACTCACACAAAGACCATCTAATCAGGCACGAGGAGAATCTGCCTCTTTGTTTATTGGGAATACAACAATAGGATCCTATTCCACACCCCGAGGGACAAACAACAGTGCTCACAGCCAGGATCTTTCCTTGTCTTTATTGGTTTTGATGTTTAATAGCATCATCCAAAGTTCCAAACAGATTTGGATCCAACTTTAGCATCCCTGATGTAATTCCACTGCTGAGTAGAGGCACAGAACACATGCAATGAGCTCCTCAGGGACAAGAGTGATAAGAAGAGATAAGATTTTGGTGTCCAGCCAGGTGAAATCATCCAAGAGCTCGGTGTGAATGTGTCCTGCCATGCTGGGGATTGTTCAGGCTGGGATTTTGGGGTGTTTCCCCCATTTCCATGCAAAGCTCAGTCCCATAAAAGTGAATCATTCACAAAATAATTCAGCTCTGAACGCTGACTGTCAGGATTAGGAACCAAGAGCCGGGAAGAATTCCTGGTTTTCTCTAGGTGGAAAGGAACTGCTGCAGGGACAGTGTGGCAGGTCCTGGTCCCTGACAGTGTCTGTGCTTGGGTGTCCCACAAAACCATGGAACAGGGAGCACCTGGCACTGGCAGCGGCCCTGCCCTGCAGCCAGACCTTGCTCCTTTCCCATCTCCATTTCTGTCCCTGCTCCTCTTCCCATGTCCATTTCCCTTCCTGCTCCTTTCCCTCTCTCCATTTTCCTTCTTGCTCCTTTTCCCATCTCCATTTCTGTTCCTGCTCCTTTTCCCATCTCCATTTCCCTTCCTGATCCTTTCCCATCCTCATTTCTGTTCCTGTTCCTTTCCCTGCCTCCATTCCCCTTCCTGCTCCTTTCCTTATTTTCATTTCCCTTCCTGCTCCTTTTCCCATCTCCATTTCTATTCGTGCTCCTTTCCCTGTCTCCATTTCCCTTCCTGCTCTTTTTCCCATTTCCATTTCCCTTCCTGCTCCTTTCCCTGTCTCCATTTCCCTTCCTGCTCTTTTTCCCATCTCCATTCCCCTTCCTGCTCTTTTTCCCATTTCCATTTCCCTTCCTGCCTTTCCCTGTCTCCATTTCCCTTCCTGCTCCTTTCCCTGTCTCCATTCCCCTTCCTGCTCTTTTTCCCATCTCCATTTCCCCTCTGGCTGAGCCCCTGCCCTCAGCACCAAGCAGGGAGCCAAGCAGGAGCTCAGCCAGCTGAGGACAGAGAGGAGGAATGAATATCCCACCAAAGTACAACTGCAGTCCAGGCAAACCCTTCCTGAGCACGAGGATCTTCCTCCAGCTCCCCAGCCTGGGAGAATGCTCAAGATCCAAAGCTAAAATATTTGGAATATTAACATCTATCAGTTTCACACGTCTCTTAAAGCAGCATATTCCTTGCCTGATTGATCCTGCCATATGGGAACATTAGCCTGTATCATCACCATCTGCTGCAGCTTTAATTTTATCAAAAGCATTGTGACAGGAGGGAGAATGTTTCTTTTTCCACCCTTCCTTCTCCTCCCGCCAAAACCTGGCTGATATCTCCTCAGATGAACCCAGTCTCCAGTCCTGAGTGAGAAGGCTGTCTGGATATTCTGTCTAGGAATAGCTCTTTGATTTCAAGCACTTCGCTTTTGGGAAGCTGAGCTAGGAATTCAGGAACAAGGCAACTCACAAACTTCTCTCCCAGAGAAAATTTTGGTATTCATGAGCTCAATAGAAATAGAAGTGTGGCTTGGGTGTTGCACATTTCTTCCACTCTCTGCTCAGAATCCCAGAATTATTCAGGTTGGAAAAGCCCTCCCAAACCATCAAGTCCAACCTGATCCCACCCTGTCCCCAGCCCAGAGCACCCAGTGCCACCTCCAGCCCTTCCTGGGACACTCCAGGGATGGGGATCCAAACCTCCCTGGGCAGTTCCAGAGCCTGAGCACCCTTTCCATGGGGAAATTCCTGCTGTGCCCACCCTGAGCCTGCCCTGGCCCAGCCTGAGGCCGTCCCCTCTCCTCCTGTTGTTGGCTCTCAGAAAATAAAAACTATTGTACTTTAATCATCCCTGACTTATCCTGTCACCACTGATTGTGCATCCCTTCATAAGGAGAAAAAAAGGAATTCCATATCTCTTGCCTTATTTCTTCTCACTTATTCATGACCACAGATATTTTTGTGACATCCCTGCTGTGTTCCTTTCCCACAGCAAACCACAACCCAAATCCAAACTTCAGTGTCATGGAACCAGAGAATGGTTTGGGTTGGAAAGGACCTTTAAGATCATCCAACTCCAACTCCAGGGACACCTTCCATACCCCAGCTTGCCCAGAGCTCCATCCAGCCTGGCCTTGGACACTCCAGGTGGAGATGTCAGCTCCCAAATGAGCCTCCAGACATTAATAAAACATTTATGCAACACAAAATGAATTCAACAACAGCAGGAAAGGCAGAAATGGCACCACCACGGGCCAGGTGTGGCTGTGCCTTGTGCTGGCTCAGTGACCCAGCTCTCAAGCAGCTCCTGCTGCACTGGGGATGTGCAAAGGCTTGGGAGCCCCATCCTCCTCGTGTGCTGCCTTTGTGCCACTCAGCCCCTTCATTATTTAGTGACACAGAACACTCCTGCAGCCAGCCAGGCAGGGAACCCACTCAAAGGCAGCTGAAAGGGGAGAACTTGGCCACAAAGAGCAGCTCAGGAGGAGATAAGGTTCTCTGGGCTCCCAGAGCAGCAGGAGCTGAGCTCGGTGTTGTGCTCTGGAAACGTCAGTCCGGGGCTGTGACAATGGCAGCGGGGTGTGAGCCACTGCCTGGCTGCAAGTGCATCAGAATAATCATCATGGTTTTTAAAAATCACGTTAAAAGTGCCGTTTATTGCAGTGCCTCGCTGTGCAATCAGGGAGGTCACCACAGGAGGGAAGCAGTGTTTCACTTTTGTTGCTTTAGCAGGCAAGGTTCTTTTTTTTTCTTTTCTTTTTTTTTTTTTTTTTTTTTTTTTTTTTTTTCTTTTTAATGTGTATTTTGATTAGCAAAACCTGCCTGATGTGACAAAGCAATAAATCACAGAATGGTTTTGGTTGGAAGAGACCTTAAAGATCATCTCATTCCACCCCCTGCCATGGGCAGGGACACCTTCCATCAGCCCAGGCTGCTCCAAGCCCCATCCGGCTTGGTTCTTGCAGTGAAATCCACCCCTTCCAGAGATTCCTACCACCACTGCTGATGCTGCACGTTAAAAGTGATTTTTAGCCTTTTCAGTGACCCTTTTTCTCCAGCAACTGAAATCAAAACCTCAGAGCTTTGCAGAAACATTTAAAGCAAGTGGAATCATGACTTTTCCTTCTGTTATTGACAGAGAGAGATCAAGAACCCCCAGCAGTCCCCAGCAGTGGGTGTGGGGCTGTGCAGAGATCAGGAGAGAAACTCAACATTGCTCTTCACAGCAATAATCCGAGCGTGGAAATTCCCTCGGGAGCTCCGGCTGCCCATCCTGGCATCCCTGCCGCAGAGGTGTGTGCCAGGGCTCCAGGAGCGGGGCTGTGCTCCTGGAGAGGGGCTGGAGGGCACACACAGACCTCACTCTGTTCATTCCTGGCCAGCTCGGGATCTCCTGGAGCCTGCTGGGGCTCCTCAGCCACAGGAATTCCTCTGTGCAGTTTTCTGTCCTTGGCCACCCCAGGGAAACAAACCCTGCCTGGTTTCACATCATTTTGACACAGCTTTGCTGCCTCTGGGTGGTGGAGATTGCTACCAGCCACTTTGGGAAGGGATGGATTAGATGGGATTGGAATCAGCCTAAAAGCTGCTGGTGGAAAGTTTGGAATAGGAGCCAGCATTCCTAAAAACCACATCTTAACAGAAATGCTGTGCAGGGAAACCTCCAGCCTGTGAAAATGAGGCTACAGCCTGAGCAGCTTTCAGGAAGAGCCATGGGGAAATAAAACTGAAAATAGCAACTTGCTGAATCTCTTCAGACCCTCTGAGGAGGAAAATGAGCAGTTGGACTCCACGGTTCTTTCCTGCTCCTGCTTCCTGTGGGACCTTTTGTTGATAACCTCATCAGCTGTGTCTCCCCTTCCCATCTGCCAAAACCAGGATGGCAGAAATCTGGGAAGACTTTCACTACAATGTGAAGACTTTGATAGTGCTGTCCCGAGCAGCACTGCTAAAAATCAAAATGTGGATGCCTGAGAGAGAAGTTTCAGTGCTGATGCAATTTGTCAGCATCTCATCCTTGTTCCCACACAGAGCTGAATCATCAGAGAACAGGGATTTGTCACTCTGGATCATCATGTGATGGCAAAGCCCACCACCAGCACTGCGAGCAAACAGCCAGAGCCCAGCTGGGGAGAAACACTGGCCACGTGCAGAAAATATTTCATTATATAGGATTATATAGGGTTATATAGGGAATAACCTGACAATCACAGAGCCATGGAACTGCCTGGGATGGAAGGGATCTTAAAGATCATCCAATTCCAATCCCTTTGCCATGGCAGGGACATCTCCCACTGTCCCAGGTGCTCCCAGTCCTGTCCAGCCTGGCCTTGGGCACTGCCAGGGATCCAGGGGCAGCCCCAGCTGCTCTGGGCACCCTGTGCCAGGGCCTGCCCACCCTCACAATTTCTTCCCAACATCCCATCCATCCCTGCCCTCTGTCAGTTTGAAGCCATTCCCCTTCTCCTGGCACTCCATCCCTTGGAATTGTCTCTCTCCATCTTGTTGGCTCCTTCAGGCACTGTGAGGCCACAGCTGTGTCACCCCAAAGCTCCTCCTGCGCAGATGAACAATCCCAGCTCTCCCAGCAGAGCTGCTCCATCCCCCTGCCCATCCTGGAGCCTCCTCCAGCACAGTGCACATGGGGATCTCCTCAGGGATTGTTACACAAACCGCATCCCTCTGGTGCTCCCAGGACAGCACAGTCCAGCAGGGTTTGTGCCACAAGAAAATCCTCCAGCTGCTGGCACTGTAGGGTTTGTGACCCCCAGATAATCCCAAGCACACAGGGCAGCGGTGCCTCCGCGGAACAGTCCATCCGTGGCACCCTTCAATTGTGAAAAGTCACTTTTGAAGTTCAGAGTTTTACATCCCACGCATTGCAGGCAGTTAGCAAGTCATAAAGAGCAAGGATTAATTAATCCTGGCCGTACCCCCAAGAGATGTGCAGTCAAACACTGAGCTACTGACAGAAACACAGCAGCCAAGGTTACTGACTTGTCCAAGCCACAGAGGGTGTTGGAGCAGAGCTGAGATTGAGGCGCAGAAAATGTCAGGGGAACTTAATTTGAGGAGGAAATAACCTTCAAAATAAACAATCCAGTTAGAAAAACGTTTGTTTTTAATTCAGCGCTTCATTAGTACAATGCAGTACACTCTGATCCGTGGGGTCAGGCTGTAAATATTCGCTTTGGCCCATCCTGAGTGTTTGTTTGCACACAAACACATCTATATGTGCTCCATACCCTGTGGGAGGGAACAACGAGGTGTCCAGTGAAACTGTTCAGTCCCAAGCAGGCAGAATAACAAGCTCTGGTGTGTTTTTTTTCCAGACTGCTGGCTGGTGGGGACAGACTTTCCCACGCCAGCCTCCCTGTTATGGAACAGAGTCACGTTGAATTTCCACCAGTTTTGGGATCTCACTGGGCAGCAGATATCCAGATATCTTCCCAGGGTGCATCCCAAGTGCCTCCCCACAATCCATGACTCCCTGCAGAGTTATGTGCTCTGATGATAAAACACTCACAGCAACACCTGCTTCTAGGAAAATTTGCAACTGTCTTCCAAATTTCCTATGGTTTTGAATAAATAATATCCAATCCCTCCCCCTCCCAGCCTGACATATCTCAGGCATGGGAATGGGGTGCTCAGGGAGGTTTGGAGGGCCCATCCCTGGAGGTGGCACTCAGTGCTCTGGGCTGGGGACAAGGTGGGCATGGGGCACAGGTGGCACTCCGTGGTCTTGGAGCTCTTTTCCAACCTAACTGACTTTGTGATTCTACAATATCTTTGATTATACAGTGTATATATGGGCAAACTCCCTCGTGACCCTCAGATAAAATCTGAAACTGGGCTCTGTGGGGTTCCTTGATCTGGTTTAAGTGTCTGCACAGACAAGGAGTTTTTGCTTTTGTTGTAATTAGTGGGCATGTGTTCAGACTCTAATCATTGTTCTTTAGGCTTTCTTACCAGGCCTGACCTTCCCATTTGGACCCAATAAAGCAAATGAGCTCTGTGCCTTTTTGTTCTCAGATGACAAAGTGCCTGGCATTTGGCACCCAGCTTATCTCATACGTTTGGGATTTTAATTATCAACACAAGAGCCTTTCCAAAGGCTGGTTGGGCTTTGGGTGTGAAGATTAGGTCGGGAAATTAATGGCAGAAAAACGCCTTTGTCCATCAGTTCTTTTCACCGTGGTGACTAGAAACTCTACAAGCAGCTATGCTATTTTAATTCCAAAAAACACATTTGCAATGTCATCTTTGTGGAGGAAAAATATGTTCAGCTTGAGTTTTGTTTTGTGCTGCCCTGTGTACGAGAACATGGAGCTGCCGTGTTTGCAGAGCGTGTGGGGAACCCAGAGCACAGTCTGTTACCAGGCTTTATTTTTTGCACTGTCTGCTCCCATTTTTCAGTGTTCTGACTTATTGCTGATTATTCCAAGGCGCTCCAGTGGATCTGATAGTGTAGGAACTGTAACTCCTCAATCCCAGGCTGGGATGGCTGCCGAAATGAGATAACCAGCTGAGCATTAAGAGCACAAAAGTTGAACTTTTCTTCTCAGAGAACTGAAGCCTGCTTGGTCAGATTGACCAAAAAGCACTGAGTTTGCTTAGTTTTTATTTCAGACTGGCAGTCTGATAACACAGAGGTGGGTGGCTGGGCAGTGGGGCAGGGATTTATCTGAGTGTGGCCTTTCTCTTCGTTTGAAGAGCAAAATCATGGAACACAGAACGATTTAGGTTGGGAGTGACCTTATGGACCCTCTTGTTCCCTGGGCAGAGACACCTTTCACCACCGGGATGCCCAGAGCTCCATCCTTGAGCACCTCGGGGATGGGGCAGAGCACAGCAGGGCACGCAGGCTGTGCAGTGAGAGGGGAATAAACACAGAGAGCGGGCAATAAACACAGCGAGAAGGGAATAAACAAGCGAGAAGGGAATGAACACAGCCCGCACCCACGGCCGCGGGACCCGCCCGGGCTGGGGCCGCGGGGCTGGCCCCGCATCCTGGGACCGGTGCTGGGCTGGTGCCAGCGGCGGTGTCGGGGCGGTCCCGATGTCGGTGTGGATATCGGGGCGGTCCCGATCCTGGTGACAGGGACGGTCCCGGTGTCGGTGCCAGTCCCTGTGCCGGTACCGGGGCGGTGCCGCGGGCCAGAGGAGGTGCCGGTGCGGTGCTGGTGTCAGTGCGGTCCCGCGCGCTGCGCCGGTGCCGGTGCGGTGCCGGTGGCAGTGCCGGTGTCGGTCCCAGTCCCAATCCCAGTCCCATGCCGTTGCCGGGGCGGTCCGGCGGGCGGGCCCGGTACTGATGCTGGTCCCGGTGCCGGTCCAGGTCCAGGTCCTGGTGCCGGTCCCAGTCCCGGTGCCGTGCCGGTGACGGGACGGCGCGGAGGGCGGGGCCGGTGCCGGTCCCGGTGCCGATCCCGATGCCGGTCCCGGTGCGGGTCCCGGGGCGGCGCGGGCGCGGAGGGCGGTGCCGGTCCTGATGCCGGTCCAGGTCCCGGAGCGGGTCCCGGGGCGGCGCGGCGGGCGGGGCCGGTGCCGGTGCCGGCGCAGGCCGCGCCCCA